>NC_138513.1:42485334-42703826 GCF_964252035.2 Podarcis erhardii
CAACTTAACCGGTGGAAAAAGATTTTTTTGAAAAATCCCTAAGCCCCGGGTCACAATTTCAGCAAAAATCTGACTTTCGGGAATTCACTCAAAAATGCTGCCAAACGCTTGCAAATGCTCCCCTGAAAGGTTTGGCAGTCGAAACAGAAGGCTTTTTATCACAGAACAAGAAATCAGCCCTCAACAACTTTGAAAGAATCCCTAAGCCCCGGGGTCACAATTTCAGCAAAATCTGACTTTCGGGAATTCACTCAAAAATGCTGCCAAACGCTTGCAAATGCTCCCTTGAAAGGTTTGGCAGTCGAAACAGAAGGCTTTTTATCACAGGACAAGAAATCAGCCCTCAACAAATTAACCAGCGGAAAAAGATTTTTTTGAAAAATCCCTAAGCCCAGGGGTCACAATTTCAGCAAAAATCTGACTTTCGGGAATTCACTCAAAAATGCTGCCAAACGCTTGCAAATGCTCCCCTGAAAGGTTTGGCAGTCGAAACAGAAGGCTTTTTATCACAGAACAAGAAATCAGCCCTCAACAACTTTTGAAAGAATCCCTAAGCCCCGGGGTCACAATTTCAGCAAAAATCTGACTTTCGGGAATTCACTCAAAAATGCTGCCAAACGCTTGCAAATGCTCCCTTGAAAGGTTTGGCAGTCGAAACAGAAGTCTTTTTATCAAAGGACAAGAAATCAGCCCTCAACAACTTAACCGGTGGAAAAAGATTTTTTGAAAAATCCTAAGCCCCGGGGTCACAATTTCAGCAAAAATCTGACTTTCGGGAATTCACTCAAAAATGCTGCCAAACGCTTGCAAATGCTCCCCTGAAAGGTTTGGCAGTCGAAACAGAAGGCTTTTTATCACAGAACAAGAAATCAGCCCTCAACAACTTTTGAAAGAATCCCTAAGCCCCGGGGTCACAATTTCAGCAAAAATCTGACTTTCGGGAATTCACTCAAAAATGCTGCCAAACGCTTGCAAATGCTCCCTTGAAAGGTTTGGCAGTCGAAACAGAAGTCTTTTTATCAAAGGACAAGAAATCAGCCCTCAACAACTTAACCGGCGGAAAAAGATTTTTTTGAAAAATCCCTAAGCCCCGGGGTCACAATTTCAGCAAAAATCTGACTTTCGGGAATTCACTCAAAAATGCTGCCAAACGCTTGCAAATGCTCCCCTGAAAGGTTTGGCAGTCGAAACAGAAGGCTTTTTATCACAGGACAAGAAATCAGCCCTCAACAACTTAACCGGCGGAAAAAGTTTTTTTTGAAAAATCCCTAAGCCCAGGGGTCACAATTTCAGCAAAAATCTGACTTTCGGGAATTCACTAAAAAATGCTGCCAAACGCTTGCAAATGATCCCCAGAAAGGTTTGGCAGTCGAAACAGAAGGCTTTTTATCACAGAACAAGAAATCAGCCCTCAACAACTTTTGAAAAAATCCCTAAGCCCCGGGGTCACAATTTCAGCAAAAATCTGACTTTTGCCAATTCACTCAAAAATGCTGCAAATCGCTTGCAAATGCTCCCCTGAAAGTTTGGCAGTCGAAACAGAAGGCTTTTTATCACAGGACAAGACATCAGACCTCAACAACTTAACCGGCGGAAAAAGATTTTTTTGAAAAATCCCTAAGCCCCGGGGTCACAATTTCAGCAAAAATCTGACTTTCGGGAATTCACTCAAAAATGCTGCCAAACGCTTGCAAATGCTCCCCTGAAAGGTTTGGCAGTCGAAACAGAAGGCTTTTTATCACAGGACAAGAAATCAGCCCTCAACAACTTAACCGGCGGAAAAAGATTTTTTTGAAAAATCCCTAAGCCCCGGGGTCACAATTTCAGCAAAAATCTGACTTTCGGGAATTCACTCAAAAATGCTGCCAAATGCTTGCAAATGCTCCCCTGAAAGGTTTGGCAGTCGAAACAGAAGGCTTTTTATCACAGAACAAGAAATCAGCCCTCAGCAACTTTTGAAAGAATCCCTAAGCCCCGGGGTCACAATTTCAGCAAAAATCTGACATTCGGGAATTTACTCAAAAATGCTGCCAAACGCTTGCAAATGATCGCTTGAAAGGTTTGGCAGTCGAAACAGAAGGCTTTTTATCACAGGACAAGAAATCAGCCCTCAACAACTTATCCGGCGGAAAAAGATTTTTTTGAAAAATCCTTAAGCCCCGGGGTCACAATTTCAGCAAACATCTGACTTTCGGGAATTCACTCAAAAATGCTGCCAAACGCTTGCAAATGCTCCCCTGAAAGGTTTGGCAGTCGAAACAGAAGGCTTTTTATCACAGAACAAGAAATCAGCCCTCAACAACTTAACCGGCGGAAAAAGATTTTTTTGAAAAATCCCTAAGCCCCGGGGTCACAATTTCAGCAAAAATCTGACTTTCGGGAATTCACTCAAAAATGCTGCCAAATGCTTGCAAATGCTCCCCTGAAAGGTTTGGCAGTCGAAACAGAAGGCTTTTTATCACAGAACAAGAAATCAGCCCTCAACAACTTTTGAAAGAATCCCTAAGCCCCGGGGTCACAATTTCAGCAAAAATCTGACTTTCGGGAATTCACTCAAAAATGCTGCCAAACGCTTGCAAATGCTCCCTTGAAAGGTTTGGCAGTCGAAACAGAAGGCTTTTTATCACAGGACAAGAAATCAGCCCTCAACAACTTTTGAAAAAATCCCTAAGCCCCGGGGTCACAATTTCAGCAAAAATCTGACTTTTGCCAATTCACTCAAAAATGCTGCAAATCGCTTGCAAATGCTCCCCTGAAAGTTTGGCAGTCGAAACAGAAGGCTTTTTATCACAGGACAAGAAATCAGACCTCAACAACTTAACCGGCGGAAAAAGATTTTTTTGAAAAATCCCTAAGCCCCGGGGTCACAATTTCAGCAAAAATCTGACTTTCGGGAATTCACTCAAAAATGCTGCCAAACGCTTGCAAATGCTCCCCTGAAAGGTTTGGCAGTCGAAACAGAAGGCTTTTTATCACAGGACAAGAAATCAGCCCTCAACAACTTAACCGGCGGAAAAAGATTTTTTTGAAAAATCCCTAAGCCCAGGGGTCACAATTTCAGCAAAAATCTGACTTTCGGGAATTCACTCAAAAATGCTGCCAAATGCTTGCAAATGCTCCCCTGAAAGGTTTGGCAGTCGAAACAGAAGGCTTTTTATCACAGAACAAGAAATCAGCCCTCAGCAACTTTTGAAAGAATCCCTAAGCCCCGGGGTCACAATTTCAGCAAAAATCTGACATTCGGGAATTTACTCAAAAATGCTGCCAAACGCTTGCAAATGATCGCTTGAAAGGTTTGGCAGTCGAAACAGAAGGCTTTTTATCACAGGACAAGAAATCAGCCCTCAACAACTTATCCGGCGGAAAAAGATTTTTTTGAAAAATCCTTAAGCCCCGGGGTCACAATTTTAGCAAACATCTGACTTTCGGGAATTCACTCAAAAATGCTGCCAAACGCTTGCAAATGCTCCCCTGAAAGGTTTGGCAGTCGAAACAGAAGGCTTTTTATCACAGAACAAGAAATCAGCCCTCAACAACTTTTGATAAAATCCCTAAGCCCCGGGGTCACAATTTCAGCAAAAATTTGACTTTTGCCAATTCACTCAAAATTGCTGCCAATCGCTTGCAAATGCTCCCCTGAAAGTTTTGGCAGTCGAAACAGAAGGCTTTTTATCACAGGACAAGAAATCAGCCCTCAACAACTTTTGAAAAAATCCCTAAGCCCCGGGGTCACAATTTCAGCAAAAATCTGACTTTTGCCAATTCACTCAAAAATGCTGCCAATCGCTTGCAAATGCTCCCCTGAAAGTTTTGGCAGTCGAAACAGAAGGCTTTTTATCACAGGACAAGAAATCAGCCCTCAACAACTTTTGAAAAAATCCCTAAGCCCCGGGGTCACAATTTCAGCAAAAATCTGACTTTTGCCAATTCACTCAAAAATGCTGCAAATCGCTTGCAAATGCTCCCCTGAAAGTTTTGGCAGTCGAAACAGAAGGCTTTTTATCACAGGACAAGAAATCAGCCCTCAACAACTTTTGAAAAAATCTCTAAGCCCCGGGGTCACAATTTCAGCAAAAATCTGACTTTTGCCAATTCACTCAAAAATGCTGCCAAACGCTTGCAAATGCTCCCCTGAAAGTTTTGGCAGTCGAAACAGAAGGCTTTTTATCACAGGACAAGAAATCAGCCCTCAACAACTTTTGAAAGAATCCCTAAGCCCCGGGGTCACAATTTCAGCAAAAATCTGACTTTCGGGAATTCACTCAAAAATGCTGCCAAACGCTTGCAAATGCTCCCTTGAAACGTTTGGCAGTCGAAACAGAAGGCTTTTTATCACAGGACAAGAAATCAGCCCTCAACAACTTTTGAAAAAATCCCTAAGCCCCGGGGTCACAATTTCAGCAAAAATCTGACTTTTGCCAATTCACTCAAAAATGCTGCAAATCGCTTGCAAATGCTCCCCTGAAAGTTTGGCAGTCGAAACAGAAGGCTTTTTATCACAGGACAAGAAATCAGACCTCAACAACTTAACCGGCGGAAAAAGATTTTTTTGAAAAATCCCTAAGCCCCGGGGTCACAATTTCAGCAAAAATCTGACTTTCGGGAATTCACTCAAAAATGCTGCCAAACGCTTGCAAATGCTCCCCTGAAAGGTTTGGCAGTCGAAACAGAAGGCTTTTTATCACAGGACAAGAAATCAGCCCTCAACAACTTAACCGGCGGAAAAAGATTTTTTTGAAAAATCCCTAAGCCCAGGGGTCACAATTTCAGCAAAAATCTGACTTTCGGGAATTCACTCAAAAATGCTGCCAAATGCTTGCAAATGCTCCCCTGAAAGGTTTGGCAGTCGAAACAGAAGGCTTTTTATCACAGAACAAGAAATCAGCCCTCAGCAACTTTTGAAAGAATCCCTAAGCCCCGGGGTCACAATTTCAGCAAAAATCTGACATTCGGGAATTTACTCAAAAATGCTGCCAAACGCTTGCAAATGATCGCTTGAAAGGTTTGGCAGTCGAAACAGAAGGCTTTTTATCACAGGACAAGAAATCAGCCCTCAACAACTTATCCGGCGGAAAAAGATTTTTTTGAAAAATCCTTAAGCCCCGGGGTCACAATTTTAGCAAACATCTGACTTTCGGGAATTCACTCAAAAATGCTGCCAAACGCTTGCAAATGCTCCCCTGAAAGGTTTGGCAGTCGAAACAGAAGGCTTTTTATCACAGAACAAGAAATCAGCCCTCAACAACTTTTGATAAAATCCCTAAGTCCCGGGGTCACAATTTCAGCAAAAATTTGACTTTTGCCAATTCACTCAAAATTGCTGCCAATCGCTTGCAAATGCTCCCCTGAAAGTTTTGGCAGTCGAAACAGAAGGCTTTTTATCACAGGACAAGAAATCAGCCCTCAACAACTTTTGAAAAAATCCCTAAGCCCCGGGGTCACAATTTCAGCAAAAATCTGACTTTTGCCAATTCACTCAAAAATGCTGCCAATCGCTTGCAAATGCTCCCCTGAAAGTTTTGGCAGTCGAAACAGAAGGCTTTTTATCACAGGACAAGAAATCAGCCCTCAACAACTTTTGAAAAAATCCCTAAGCCCCGGGGTCACAATTTCAGCAAAAATCTGACTTTTGCCAATTCACTCAAAAATGCTGCAAATCGCTTGCAAATGCTCCCCTGAAAGTTTTGGCAGTCGAAACAGAAGGCTTTTTATCACAGGACAAGAAATCAGCCCTCAACAACTTTTGAAAAAATCTCTAAGCCCCGGGGTCACAATTTCAGCAAAAATCTGACTTTTGCCAATTCACTCAAAAATGCTGCCAAACGCTTGCAAATGCTCCCCTGAAAGTTTTGGCAGTCGAAACAGAAGGCTTTTTATCACAGGACAAGAAATCAGCCCTCAACAACTTAACCGGCGGAAAAAGATTTTTTTGAAAAATCCCTAAGCCCCGGGGTCACAATTTCAGCAAAAATCTGACTTTCGGGAATTCACTAAAAAATGCTGCCAAACGCTTGCAAATGATCCCCAGAAAGGTTTGGCAGTCGAAACAGAAGGCTTTTTATCACAGAACAAGAAATCAGCCCTCAACAACTTTTGAAAAAATCCCTAAGCCCCGGGGTCACAATTTCAGCAAAAATCTGACTTTAGCCAATTCACTCAAAAATGCTGCAAATCGCTTGCAAATGCTCCCCTGAAAGTTTGGCAGTCGAAACAGAAGGCTTTTTATCACAGGACAAGAAATCAGCCCTCAACAACTTAACCGGCGGAAAAAGATTTTTTTGAAAAATCCCTAAGCCCCGGGGTCACAATTTCAGCAAAAATCTGACTTTCGGGAATTCACTCAAAAATGCTGCCAAACGCTTGCAAATGCTCCCCTGAAAGGTTTGGCAGTTGAAACACAAGCCTTTTTATCACAGGACAAGAAATCAGCCCTCAACAACTTAACCGGCGGAAACAGATTTTTTTGAAAAATCCCTAAGCCCCGGGGTCACAATTTCAGCAAAAATCTGACTTTCGGGAATTCACTCAAAAATGCTGCCAAACGCTTGCAAATGCTCCCCAGAAAGGTTTGGCAGTCGAAACAGAAGGCTTTTTATCACAGAACAAGAAATCAGCCCTCAACAACTTTTGAAAAAATCCCTAAGCCCCGGGGTCACAATTTCAGCAAAAATCTGACTTTTGCCAATTCACTTAAAAATGCTGCAAATCGCTTGCAAATGCTCCCCTGAAAGTTTGGCAGTCGAAACAGAAGGCTTTTTATCACAGGACAAGAAATCAGACCTCAGCAACTTGACCGGCGGAAAAAGATTTTTTTGAAAAATCCCTATGCCCCGGGGTCACAATTTCAGCAAAAATCTGACTTTCGGGAATTCACTCAAAAATGCTGCCAAACGCTTGGAAATGCTCCCCTGAAAGGTTTGGCAGTCGAAACAGAAGGCTTTTTATCACAGAACAAGAAATCAGCCCTCAACAACTTTTGAAAAAATCCCTAAGCCCCGGGGTCACAATTTCAGCAAAAATTTGACTTTTGCCAATTCACTCAAAATTGCAGCCAATCGCTTGCAAATGCTCCCCTGAAAGTTTTGGCAGTCGAAACAGAAGGCTTTTTATCACAGGACAAGAAATCAGCCCTCAACAACTTTTGAAAAAATCCCTAAGCCCCGGGGTCACAGTTTCAGCAAAAATCTGACTTTTGCCAATTCACTCAAAAATGCTGCCAAACGCTTGCAAATGCTCCCCTGAAAGTTTTGGCAGTCGAAACAGAAGGCTTTTTATCACAGGACAAGAAATCAGCCCTCAACAATTTAACCGGCGGAAAAAGATTTTTTTGAAAAATCCCTAAGCCCCGGGGTCACAATTTCAGCAAAAATCTGACTTTCGGGAATTCACTCAAAAATGCTGCCAAACGCTTGCAAATGCTCCCCTGAAAGGTTTGGCAGTTGAAACACAAGCCTTTTTATCACAGGACAAGAAATCAGCCCTCAACAACTTAACCGGCGGAAACAGATTTTTTTGAAAAATCCCTAAGCCCCGGGGTCACAATTTCAGCAAAAATCTGACTTTCGGGAATTCACTCAAAAATGCTGCCAAACGCTTGCAAATGCTCCCCAGAAAGGTTTGGCAGTCGAAACAGAAGGCTTTTTATCACAGAACAAGAAATCAGCCCTCAACAACTTTTGAAAAAATCCCTAAGCCCCGGGGTCACAATTTCAGCAAAAATCTGACTTTTGCCAATTCACTTAAAAATGCTGCAAATCGCTTGCAAATGCTCCCCTGAAAGTTTGGCAGTCGAAACAGAAGGCTTTTTATCACAGGACAAGAAATCAGACCTCAGCAACTTGACCGGCGGAAAAAGATTTTTTTGAAAAATCCCTATGCCCCGGGGTCACAATTTCAGCAAAAATCTGACTTTCGGGAATTCACTCAAAAATGCTGCCAAACGCTTGCAAATGCTCCCCTGAAAGGTTTGGCAGTCGAAACAGAAGGCTTTTTATCACAGAACAAGAAATCAGCCCTCAACAACTTTTGAAAAAATCCCTAAGCCCCGGGGTCACAATTTCAGCAAAAATTTGACTTTTGCCAATTCACTCAAAATTGCAGCCAATCGCTTGCAAATGCTCCCCTGAAAGTTTTGGCAGTCGAAACAGAAGGCTTTTTATCACAGGACAAGAAATCAGCCCTCAACAACTTTTGAAAAAATCCCTAAGCCCCGGGGTCACAGTTTCAGCAAAAATCTGACTTTTGCCAATTCACTCAAAAATGCTGCCAAACGCTTGCAAATGCTCCCCTGAAAGTTTTGGCAGTCGAAACAGAAGGCTTTTTATCACAGGACAAGAAATCAGCCCTCAACAATTTAACCGGCGGAAAAAGATTTTTTTGAAAAATCCCTAAGCCCCGGGGTCACAATTTCAGCAAAAATCTGACTTTCGGGAATTCACTCAAAAATGCTGGCAAACGCTTGCAAATGCTCCCCTGAAAGGTTTGGCAGTCGAAACAGAAGGCTTTTTATCACAGGACAAGAAATCAGCCCTCAACAACTTAACCGGCGGAAAAAGATTTTTTTGAAAAATCCCTAAGCCCCGGGGTCACAATTTCAGCAAAAATCTGACTTTCGGGAATTCACTCAAAAATGCTGCCAAACGCTTGCAAATGCTCCCCTGAAAGGTTTGGCAGTCGAAACAGAAGGCTTTTTATCACAGAACAAGAAATCAGCCCTCAACAACTTTTGAAAAAATCCCTAAGCCCCGGGGTCACAATTTCAGCAAAAATCTGACTTTTGCCAATTCACTCAAAAATGCTGCCAAACGCTTGCAAATGCTCCCCTGAAAGTTTTGGCAGTCGAAACAGAAGGCTTTTTATCACAGGACAAGAAATCAGCCCTCAACAAATTAACCAGCGGAAAAAGATTTTTTTGAAAAATCCCTAAGCCCCGGGGTCACAATTTCAGCAAAAATCTGACTTTCGGGAATTCACTCAAAAATGCTGCCAAACGGTTGCAAATGCTCCCCTGAAAGTTTTGGCAGTCGAAACAGAAGGCTTTTTATCACAGGACAAGAAATCAGCCCTCAACAAATTAACCAGCGGAAAAAGATTTTTTTGAAAAATCCCTAAGCCCCGGGGTCACAATTTCAGCAAAAATCTGACTTTTGCCAATTCACTCAAAAATGCTGCAAATCGCTTGCAAATGCTCCCCTGAAAGTTTGGCAGTCGAAACAGAAGGCTTTTTATCACAGGACAAGAAATCAGCCCTCAACAACTTAACCGGCGGAAAAAGATTTTTTTGAAAAATCCCTAAGCCCCGGGGTCACAATTTCAGCAAAAATCTGACTTTCGGGAATTCACTCAAAAATGCTGCCAAACGCTTGCAAATGCTCCCCTGAAAGGTTTGGCAGTTGAAACACAAGCCTTTTTATCACAGGACAAGAAATCAGCCCTCAACAACTTAACCGGCGGAAACAGATTTTTTTGAAAAATCCCTAAGCCCCGGGGTCACAATTTCAGCAAAAATCTGACTTTCAGGAATTCACTCAAAAATGCTGCCAAACGCTTGCAAATGCTCCCCAGAAAGGTTTGGCAGTCGAAACAGAAGGCTTTTTATCACAGAACAAGAAATCAGCCCTCAACAACTTTTGAAAAAATCCCTAAGCCCCGGGGTCACAATTTCAGCAAAAATCTGACTTTTGCCAATTCACTTAAAAATGCTGCAAATCGCTTGCAAATGCTCCCCTGAAAGTTTGGCAGTCGAAACAGAAGGCTTTTTATCACAGGACAAGAAATCAGACCTCAGCAACTTGACCGGCGGAAAAAGATTTTTTTGAAAAATCCCTAAATCTGACTTTCGGGAATTCACTCAAAAATGCTGCCAAACGCTTGGAAATGCTCCCCTGAAAGGTTTGGCAGTCGAAACAGAAGGCTTTTTATCACAGAACAAGAAATCAGCCCTCAACAACTTTTGAAAAAATCCCTAAGCCCCGGGGTCACAATTTCAGCAAAAATTTGACTTTTGCCAATTCACTCAAAATTGCAGCCAATCGCTTGCAAATGCTCCCCTGAAAGTTTTGGCAGTCGAAACAGAAGGCTTTTTATCACAGGACAAGAAATCAGCCCTCAACAACTTTTGAAAAAATCCCTAAGCCCCGGGGTCACAGTTTCAGCAAAAATCTGACTTTTGCCAATTCACTCAAAAATGCTGCCAAACGCTTGCAAATGCTCCCCTGAAAGTTTTGGCAGTCGAAACAGAAGGCTTTTTATCACAGGACAAGAAATCAGCCCTCAACAATTTAACCGGCGGAAAAAGATTTTTTTGAAAAATCCCTAAGCCCCGGGGTCACAATTTCAGCAAAAATCTGACTTTCGGGAATTCACTCAAAAATGCTGGCAAACGCTTGCAAATGCTCCCCTGAAAGGTTTGGCAGTCGAAACAGAAGGCTTTTTATCACAGGACAAGAAATCAGCCCTCAACAACTTAACCGGCGGAAAAAGATTTTTTTGAAAAATCCCTAAGCCCCGGGGTCACAATTTCAGCAAAAATCTGACTTTCGGGAATTCACTCAAAAATGCTGCCAAACGCTTGCAAATGCTCCCCTGAAAGGTTTGGCAGTCGAAACAGAAGGCTTTTTATCACAGAACAAGAAATCAGACCTCAACAACTTTTGAAAAAATCCCTAAGCCCCGGGGTCACAATTTCAGCAAAAATCTGACTTTTGCCAATTCACTAAAAAATGCTGCCAAACGCTTGCAAATGCTCCCCTGAAAGTTTTGGCAGTCGAAACAGAAGGCTTTTTATCACAGGACAAGAAATCAGCCCTCAACAAATTAACCAGCGGAAAAAGATTTTTTTGAAAAATCCCTAAGCCCCGGGGTCACAATTTCAGCAAAAATCTGACTTTCGGGAATTCACTCAAAAATGCTGCCAAACGGTTGCAAATGCTCCCCTGAAAGTTTTGGCAGTCGAAACAGAAGGCTTTTTATCACAGGACAAGAAATCAGCCCTCAACAAATTAACCAGCGGAAAAAGATTTTTTTGAAAAATCCCTAAGCCCCGGGGTCACAATTTCAGCAAAAATCTGACTTTCGGGAATTCACTCAAAAATGCTGCCAAACGCTTGCAAATGCTCCCCTGAAAGGTTTGGCAGTCGAAACAGAAGGCTTTTTATCACAGAACAAGAAATCAGCCCTCAACAACTTTTGAAAGAATCCCTAAGCCCCGGGGTCACAATTTCAGCAAAAATCTGACTTTCGGGAATTCACTCAAAAATGCTGCTAAACGCTTGCAAATGCTCCCCTGAAAGGTTTGGCAGTCGAAACAGAAGGCTTTTTATCACAGGACAAGAAATCAGCCCTCAACAACTTAACCGGCGGAAAAAGATTTTTTTGAAAAATCCCTAAGCCCCGGGGTCACAATTTCAGCAAAAATCTGACTTTCGGGAATTCACTCAAAAATGCTGCCAAACGCTTGCAAATGCTCCCCTGAAAGGTTTGGCAGTCGAAACAGAAGGCTTTTTATCACAGAACAAGAAATCAGCCCTCAACAACTTTTGAAAGAATCCCTAAGCCCCGGGGTCACAATTTCAGCAAAAATCTGACTTTCGGGAATTCACTCAAAAATGCTGCCAAACGCTTGCAAATGCTCCCTTGAAAGGTTTGGCAGTCGAAACAGAAGTCTTTTTATCACAGGACAAGAAATCAGCCCTCAACAACTTAACCGGCGGAAAAAGATTTTTTTGAAAAATCCCTAAGCCCCGGGGTCACAATTTCAGCAAAAATCTGACTTTCGGGAATTCACTCAAAAATGCTGCCAAATGCTTGCAAATGCTCCCCTGAAAGGTTTGGCAGTCGAAACAGAAGGCTTTTTATCACAGAACAAGAAATCAGCCCTCAGCAACTTTTGAAAGAATCCCTAAGTCCCGGGGTCACAATTTCAGCAAAAATCTGACATTCGGGAATTTACTCAAAAATGCTGCCAAACGCTTGCAAATGATCGCTTGAAAGGTTTGGCAGTCGAAACAGAAGGCTTTTTATCACAGGACAAGAAATCAGCCCTCAACAACTTATCCGGCGGAAAAAGATTTTTTTGAAAAATCCTTAAGCCCCGGGGTCACAATTGGAGCAAACATCTGACTTTCGGGAATTCACTCAAAAATGCTGCCAAACGCTTGCAAATGCTCCCCTGAAAGGTTTGGCAGTCGAAACAGAAGGCTTTTTATCACAGAACAAGAAATCAGCCCTCAACAACTTAACCGGCGGAAAAAGATTTTTTTGAAAAATCCCTAAGCCCCGGGGTCACAATTTCAGCAAAAATCTGACTTTCGGGAATTCACTCAAAAATGCTGCCAAATGCTTGCAAATGCTCCCCTGAAAGGTTTGGCAGTCGAAACAGAAGGCTTTTTATCACAGAACAAGAAATCAGCCCTCAACAACTTTTGAAAGAATCCCTAAGCCCCGGGGTCACAATTTCAGCAAAAATCTGACTTTCGGGAATTCACTCAAAAATGCTGCCAAACGCTTGCAAATGCTCCCTTGAAAGGTTTGGCAGTCGAAACAGAAGTCTTTTTATCAAAGGACAAGAAATCAGCCCTCAACAACTTAACCGGCGGAAAAAGATTTTTTTGAAAAATCCCTAAGCCCCGGGGTCACAATTTCAGCAAAAATCTGACTTTCGGGAATTCACTCAAAAATGCTGCCAAACGCTTGCAAATGCTCCCCTGAAAGGTTTGGCAGTCGAAACAGAAGGCTTTTTATCACAGAACAAGAAATCAGCCCTCAACAACTTTTGAAAGAATCCCTAAGCCCCGGGGTCACAATTTCAGCAAAAATCTGACTTTCGGGAATTCACTCAAAAATGCTGCCAAACGCTTGCAAATGCTCCCTTGAAAGGTTTGGCAGTCGAAACAGAAGTCTTTTTATCAAAGGACAAGAAATCAGCCCTCAACAACTTAACCGGCGGAAAAAGATTTTTTTGAAAAATCCCTAAGCCCCGGGGTCACAATTTCAGCAAAAATCTGACTTTCGGGAATTCACTCAAAAATGCTGCCAAACGCTTGCAAATGCTCCCCTGAAAGGTTTGGCAGTCGAAACAGAAGGCTTTTTATCACAGGACAAGAAATCAGCCCTCAACAACTTAACCGGCGGAAAAAGATTTTTTTGAAAAATCCCTAAGCCCAGGGGTCACAATTTCAGCAAAAATCTGACTTTCGGGAATTCACTAAAAAATGCTGCCAAACGCTTGCAAATGATCCCCAGAAAGGTTTGGCAGTCGAAACAGAAGGCTTTTTATCACAGAACAAGAAATCAGCCCTCAACAACTTTTGAAAAAATCCCTAAGCCCCGGGGTCACAATTTCAGCAAAAATCTGACTTTTGCCAATTCACTCAAAAATGCTGCCAAACGCTTGCAAATGCTCCCCTGAAAGGTTTGGCAGTCGAAACAGAAGGCTTTTTATCACAGAACAAGAAATCAGCCCTCAACAACTTTTGAAAAAATCCCTAAGCCCCGGGGTCACAATTTCAGCAAAAATCTGACTTTTGCCAATTCACTCAAAAATGCTGCCAAACGCTTGCAAATGCTCCCCTGAAAGTTTTGGCAGTCGAAACAGAAGGCTTTTTATCACAGGACAAGAAATCAGCCCTCAACAAATTAACCAGCGGAAAAAGATTTTTTTGAAAAATCCCTAAGCCCCGGGGTCACAATTTCAGCAAAAATCTGACTTTCGGGAATTCACTCAAAAATGCTGCCAAACGGTTGCAAATGCTCCCCTGAAAGTTTTGGCAGTCGAAACAGAAGGCTTTTTATCACAGGACAAGAAATCAGCCCTCAACAAATTAACCAGCGGAAAAAGATTTTTTTGAAAAATCCCTAAGCCCCGGGGTCACAATTTCAGCAAAAATCTGACTTTCGGGAATTCACTCAAAAATGCTGCCAAACGCTTGCAAATGCTCCCCTGAAAGGTTTGGCAGTCGAAACAGAAGGCTTTTTATCACAGAACAAGAAATCAGCCCTCAACAACTTTTGAAAGAATCCCTAAGCCCCGGGGTCACAATTTCAGCAAAAATCTGACTTTCGGGAATTCACTCAAAAATGCTGCTAAACGCTTGCAAATGCTCCCCTGAAAGGTTTGGCAGTCGAAACAGAAGGCTTTTTATCACAGGACAAGAAATCAGCCCTCAACAACTTAACCGGCGGAAAAAGATTTTTTTGAAAAATCCCTAAGCCCCGGGGTCACAATTTCAGCAAAAATCTGACTTTCGGGAATTCACTCAAAAATGCTGCCAAACGCTTGCAAATGCTCCCCTGAAAGGTTTGGCAGTCGAAACAGAAGGCTTTTTATCACAGAACAAGAAATCAGCCCTCAACAACTTTTGAAAGAATCCCTAAGCCCCGGGGTCACAATTTCAGCAAAAATCTGACTTTCGGGAATTCACTCAAAAATGCTGCCAAACGCTTGCAAATGCTCCCTTGAAAGGTTTGGCAGTCGAAACAGAAGTCTTTTTATCACAGGACAAGAAATCAGCCCTCAACAACTTAACCGGCGGAAAAAGATTTTTTTGAAAAATCCCTAAGCCCCGGGGTCACAATTTCAGCAAAAATCTGACTTTCGGGAATTCACTCAAAAATGCTGCCAAATGCTTGCAAATGCTCCCCTGAAAGGTTTGGCAGTCGAAACAGAAGGCTTTTTATCACAGAACAAGAAATCAGCCCTCAGCAACTTTTGAAAGAATCCCTAAGTCCCGGGGTCACAATTTCAGCAAAAATCTGACATTCGGGAATTTACTCAAAAATGCTGCCAAACGCTTGCAAATGATCGCTTGAAAGGTTTGGCAGTCGAAACAGAAGGCTTTTTATCACAGGACAAGAAATCAGCCCTCAACAACTTATCCGGCGGAAAAAGATTTTTTTGAAAAATCCTTAAGCCCCGGGGTCACAATTGGAGCAAACATCTGACTTTCGGGAATTCACTCAAAAATGCTGCCAAACGCTTGCAAATGCTCCCCTGAAAGGTTTGGCAGTCGAAACAGAAGGCTTTTTATCACAGAACAAGAAATCAGCCCTCAACAACTTAACCGGCGGAAAAAGATTTTTTTGAAAAATCCCTAAGCCCCGGGGTCACAATTTCAGCAAAAATCTGACTTTCGGGAATTCACTCAAAAATGCTGCCAAATGCTTGCAAATGCTCCCCTGAAAGGTTTGGCAGTCGAAACAGAAGGCTTTTTATCACAGAACAAGAAATCAGCCCTCAACAACTTTTGAAAGAATCCCTAAGCCCCGGGGTCACAATTTCAGCAAAAATCTGACTTTCGGGAATTCACTCAAAAATGCTGCCAAACGCTTGCAAATGCTCCCTTGAAAGGTTTGGCAGTCGAAACAGAAGTCTTTTTATCAAAGGACAAGAAATCAGCCCTCAACAACTTAACCGGCGGAAAAAGATTTTTTTGAAAAATCCCTAAGCCCCGGGGTCACAATTTCAGCAAAAATCTGACTTTCGGGAATTCACTCAAAAATGCTGCCAAACGCTTGCAAATGCTCCCCTGAAAGGTTTGGCAGTCGAAACAGAAGGCTTTTTATCACAGAACAAGAAATCAGCCCTCAACAACTTTTGAAAGAATCCCTAAGCCCCGGGGTCACAATTTCAGCAAAAATCTGACTTTCGGGAATTCACTCAAAAATGCTGCCAAACGCTTGCAAATGCTCCCTTGAAAGGTTTGGCAGTCGAAACAGAAGTCTTTTTATCAAAGGACAAGAAATCAGCCCTCAACAACTTAACCGGCGGAAAAAGATTTTTTTGAAAAATCCCTAAGCCCCGGGGTCACAATTTCAGCAAAAATCTGACTTTCGGGAATTCACTCAAAAATGCTGCCAAACGCTTGCAAATGCTCCCCTGAAAGGTTTGGCAGTCGAAACAGAAGGCTTTTTATCACAGGACAAGAAATCAGCCCTCAACAACTTAACCGGCGGAAAAAGATTTTTTTGAAAAATCCCTAAGCCCCGGGGTCACAATTTCAGCAAAAATCTGACTTTCGGGAATTCACTCAAAAATGCTGCCAAACGCTTGCAAATGCTCCCCTGAAAGGTTTGGCAGTCGAAACAGAAGGCTTTTTATCACAGGACAAGAAATCAGCCCTCAACAACTTAACCGGCGGAAAAAGATTTTTTTGAAAAATCCCTAAGCCCAGGGGTCACAATTTCAGCAAAAATCTGACTTTCGGGAATTCACTAAAAAATGCTGCCAAACGCTTGCAAATGATCCCCAGAAAGGTTTGGCAGTCGAAACAGAAGGCTTTTTATCACAGAACAAGAAATCAGCCCTCAACAACTTTTGAAAAAATCCCTAAGCCCCGGGGTCACAATTTCAGCAAAAATCTGACTTTCGGGAATTCACTCAAAAATGCTGCCAAACGCTTGCAAATGCTCCCCTGAAAGGTTTGGCAGTTGAAACACAAGCCTTTTTATCACAGGACAAGAAATCAGCCCTCAACAACTTAACCGGCGGAAACAGATTTTTTTGAAAAATCCCTAAGCCCCGGGGTCACAATTTCAGCAAAAATCTGACTTTCGGGAATTCACTCAAAAATGCTGCCAAACGCTTGCAAATGCTCCCCAGAAAGGTTTGGCAGTCGAAACAGAAGGCTTTTTATCACAGAACAAGAAATCAGCCCTCAACAACTTTTGAAAAAATCCCTAAGCCCCGGGGTCACAATTTCAGCAAAAATCTGACTTTTGCCAATTCACTTAAAAATGCTGCAAATCGCTTGCAAATGCTCCCCTGAAAGTTTGGCAGTCGAAACAGAAGGCTTTTTATCACAGGACAAGAAATCAGACCTCAGCAACTTGACCGGCGGAAAAAGATTTTTTTGAAAAATCCCTATGCCCCGGGGTCACAATTTCAGCAAAAATCTGACTTTCGGGAATTCACTCAAAAATGCTGCCAAACGCTTGGAAATGCTCCCCTGAAAGGTTTGGCAGTCGAAACAGAAGGCTTTTTATCACAGAACAAGAAATCAGCCCTCAACAACTTTTGAAAAAATCCCTAAGCCCTGGGGTCACAATTTCAGCAAAAATTTGACTTTTGCCAATTCACTCAAAATTGCAGCCAATCGCTTGCAAATGCTCCCCTGAAAGTTTTGGCAGTCGAAACAGAAGGCTTTTTATCACAGGACAAGAAATCAGCCCTCAACAACTTTTGAAAAAATCCCTAAGCCCCGGGGTCACAGTTTCAGCAAAAATCTGACTTTTGCCAATTCACTCAAAAATGCTGCCAAACGCTTGCAAATGCTCCCCTGAAAGTTTTGGCAGTCGAAACAGAAGGCTTTTTATCACAGGACAAGAAATCAGCCCTCAACAATTTAACCGGCGGAAAAAGATTTTTTTGAAAAATCCCTAAGCCCCGGGGTCACAATTTCAGCAAAAATCTGACTTTCGGGAATTCACTCAAAAATGCTGGCAAACGCTTGCAAATGCTCCCCTGAAAGGTTTGGCAGTCGAAACAGAAGGCTTTTTATCACAGGACAAGAAATCAGCCCTCAACAACTTAACCGGCGGAAAAAGATTTTTTTGAAAAATCCCTAAGCCCCGGGGTCACAATTTCAGCAAAAATCTGACTTTCGGGAATTCACTCAAAAATGCTGCCAAACGCTTGCAAATGCTCCCCTGAAAGGTTTGGCAGTCGAAACAGAAGGCTTTTTATCACAGAACAAGAAATCAGCCCTCAACAACTTTTGAAAAAATCCCTAAGCCCCGGGGTCACAATTTCAGCAAAAATCTGACTTTTGCCAATTCACTCAAAAATGCTGCCAAACGCTTGCAAATGCTCCCCTGAAAGTTTTGGCAGTCGAAACAGAAGGCTTTTTATCACAGGACAAGAAATCAGCCCTCAACAAATTAACCAGCGGAAAAAGATTTTTTTGAAAAATCCCTAAGCCCCGGGGTCACAATTTCAGCAAAAATCTGACTTTCGGGAATTCACTCAAAAATGCTGCCAAACGGTTGCAAATGCTCCCCTGAAAGTTTTGGCAGTCGAAACAGAAGGCTTTTTATCACAGGACAAGAAATCAGCCCTCAACAAATTAACCAGCGGAAAAAGATTTTTTTGAAAAATCCCTAAGCCCCGGGGTCACAATTTCAGCAAAAATCTGACTTTTGCCAATTCACTCAAAAATGCTGCAAATCGCTTGCAAATGCTCCCCTGAAAGTTTGGCAGTCGAAACAGAAGGCTTTTTATCACAGGACAAGAAATCAGCCCTCAACAACTTAACCGGCGGAAAAAGATTTTTTTGAAAAATCCCTAAGCCCCGGGGTCACAATTTCAGCAAAAATCTGACTTTCGGGAATTCACTCAAAAATGCTGCCAAACGCTTGCAAATGCTCCCCTGAAAGGTTTGGCAGTTGAAACACAAGCCTTTTTATCACAGGACAAGAAATCAGCCCTCAACAACTTAACCGGCGGAAACAGATTTTTTTGAAAAATCCCTAAGCCCCGGGGTCACAATTTCAGCAAAAATCTGACTTTCGGGAATTCACTCAAAAATGCTGCCAAACGCTTGCAAATGCTCCCCAGAAAGGTTTGGCAGTCGAAACAGAAGGCTTTTTATCACAGAACAAGAAATCAGCCCTCAACAACTTTTGAAAAAATCCCTAAGCCCCGGGGTCACAATTTCAGCAAAAATCTGACTTTTGCCAATTCACTTAAAAATGCTGCAAATCGCTTGCAAATGCTCCCCTGAAAGTTTGGCAGTCGAAACAGAAGGCTTTTTATCACAGGACAAGAAATCAGACCTCAGCAACTTGACCGGCGGAAAAAGATTTTTTTGAAAAATCCCTAAATCTGACTTTCGGGAATTCACTCAAAAATGCTGCCAAACGCTTGGAAATGCTCCCCTGAAAGGTTTGGCAGTCGAAACAGAAGGCTTTTTATCACAGAACAAGAAATCAGCCCTCAACAACTTTTGAAAAAATCCCTAAGCCCCGGGGTCACAATTTCAGCAAAAATTTGACTTTTGCCAATTCACTCAAAATTGCAGCCAATCGCTTGCAAATGCTCCCCTGAAAGTTTTGGCAGTCGAAACAGAAGGCTTTTTATCACAGGACAAGAAATCAGCCCTCAACAACTTTTGAAAAAATCCCTAAGCCCCGGGGTCACAGTTTCAGCAAAAATCTGACTTTTGCCAATTCACTCAAAAATGCTGCCAAACGCTTGCAAATGCTCCCCTGAAAGTTTTGGCAGTCGAAACAGAAGGCTTTTTATCACAGGACAAGAAATCAGCCCTCAACAATTTAACCGGCGGAAAAAGATTTTTTTGAAAAATCCCTAAGCCCCGGGGTCACAATTTCAGCAAAAATCTGACTTTCGGGAATTCACTCAAAAATGCTGGCAAACGCTTGCAAATGCTCCCCTGAAAGGTTTGGCAGTCGAAACAGAAGGCTTTTTATCACAGGACAAGAAATCAGCCCTCAACAACTTAACCGGCGGAAAAAGATTTTTTTGAAAAATCCCTAAGCCCCGGGGTCACAATTTCAGCAAAAATCTGACTTTCGGGAATTCACTCAAAAATGCTGCCAAACGCTTGCAAATGCTCCCCTGAAAGGTTTGGCAGTCGAAACAGAAGGCTTTTTATCACAGAACAAGAAATCAGCCCTCAACAACTTTTGAAAAAATCCCTAAGCCCCGGGGTCACAATTTCAGCAAAAATCTGACTTTTGCCAATTCACTCAAAAATGCTGCCAAACGCTTGCAAATGCTCCCCTGAAAGTTTTGGCAGTCGAAACAGAAGGCTTTTTATCACAGGACAAGAAATCAGCCCTCAACAAATTAACCAGCGGAAAAAGATTTTTTTGAAAAATCCCTAAGCCCCGGGGTCACAATTTCAGCAAAAATCTGACTTTCGGGTATTCACTCAAAAATGCTGCCAAACGGTTGCAAATGCTCCCCTGAAAGTTTTGGCAGTCGAAACAGAAGGCTTTTTATCACAGGACAAGAAATCAGCCCTCAACAAATTAACCAGCGGAAAAAGATTTTTTTGAAAAATCCCTAAGCCCCGGGGTCACAATTTCAGCAAAAATCTGACTTTCGGGAATTCACTCAAAAATGCTGCCAAACGCTTGCAAATGCTCCCCTGAAAGGTTTGGCAGTCGAAACAGAAGGCTTTTTATCACAGAACAAGAAATCAGCCCTCAACAACTTTTGAAAGAATCCCTAAGCCCCGGGGTCACAATTTCAGCAAAAATCTGACTTTCGGGAATTCACTCAAAAATGCTGCTAAACGCTTGCAAATGCTCCCCTGAAAGGTTTGGCAGTCGAAACAGAAGGCTTTTTATCACAGGACAAGAAATCAGCCCTCAACAACTTAACCGGCGGAAAAAGATTTTTTTGAAAAATCCCTAAGCCCCGGGGTCACAATTTCAGCAAAAATCTGACTTTCGGGAATTCACTCAAAAATGCTGCCAAACGCTTGCAAATGCTCCCCTGAAAGGTTTGGCAGTCGAAACAGAAGGCTTTTTATCACAGAACAAGAAATCAGCCCTCAACAACTTTTGAAAGAATCCCTAAGCCCCGGGGTCACAATTTCAGCAAAAATCTGACTTTCGGGAATTCACTCAAAAATGCTGCCAAACGCTTGCAAATGCTCCCTTGAAAGGTTTGGCAGTCGAAACAGAAGTCTTTTTATCACAGGACAAGAAATCAGCCCTCAACAACTTAACCGGCGGAAAAAGATTTTTTTGAAAAATCCCTAAGCCCCGGGGTCACAATTTCAGCAAAAATCTGACTTTCGGGAATTCACTCAAAAATGCTGCCAAATGCTTGCAAATGCTCCCCTGAAAGGTTTGGCAGTCGAAACAGAAGGCTTTTTATCACAGAACAAGAAATCAGCCCTCAGCAACTTTTGAAAGAATCCCTAAGTCCCGGGGTCACAATTTCAGCAAAAATCTGACATTCGGGAATTTACTCAAAAATGCTGCCAAACGCTTGCAAATGATCGCTTGAAAGGTTTGGCAGTCGAAACAGAAGGCTTTTTATCACAGGACAAGAAATCAGCCCTCAACAACTTATCCGGCGGAAAAAGATTTTTTTGAAAAATCCTTAAGCCCCGGGGTCACAATTGGAGCAAACATCTGACTTTCGGGAATTCACTCAAAAATGCTGCCAAACGCTTGCAAATGCTCCCCTGAAAGGTTTGGCAGTCGAAACAGAAGGCTTTTTATCACAGAACAAGAAATCAGCCCTCAACAACTTAACCGGCGGAAAAAGATTTTTTTGAAAAATCCCTAAGCCCCGGGGTCACAATTTCAGCAAAAATCTGACTTTCGGGAATTCACTCAAAAATGCTGCCAAATGCTTGCAAATGCTCCCCTGAAAGGTTTGGCAGTCGAAACAGAAGGCTTTTTATCACAGAACAAGAAATCAGCCCTCAACAACTTTTGAAAGAATCCCTAAGCCCCGGGGTCACAATTTCAGCAAAAATCTGACTTTCGGGAATTCACTCAAAAATGCTGCCAAACGCTTGCAAATGCTCCCTTGAAAGGTTTGGCAGTCGAAACAGAAGTCTTTTTATCAAAGGACAAGAAATCAGCCCTCAACAACTTAACCGGCGGAAAAAGATTTTTTTGAAAAATCCCTAAGCCCCGGGGTCACAATTTCAGCAAAAATCTGACTTTCGGGAATTCACTCAAAAATGCTGCCAAACGCTTGCAAATGCTCCCCTGAAAGGTTTGGCAGTCGAAACAGAAGGCTTTTTATCACAGAACAAGAAATCAGCCCTCAACAACTTTTGAAAGAATCCCTAAGCCCCGGGGTCACAATTTCAGCAAAAATCTGACTTTCGGGAATTCACTCAAAAATGCTGCCAAACGCTTGCAAATGCTCCCTTGAAAGGTTTGGCAGTCGAAACAGAAGTCTTTTTATCAAAGGACAAGAAATCAGCCCTCAACAACTTAACCGGCGGAAAAAGATTTTTTTGAAAAATCCCTAAGCCCCGGGGTCACAATTTCAGCAAAAATCTGACTTTCGGGAATTCACTCAAAAATGCTGCCAAACGCTTGCAAATGCTCCCCTGAAAGGTTTGGCAGTTGAAACACAAGCCTTTTTATCACAGGACAAGAAATCAGCCCTCAACAACTTAACCGGCGGAAACAGATTTTTTTGAAAAATCCCTAAGCCCCGGGGTCACAATTTCAGCAAAAATCTGACTTTCGGGAATTCACTCAAAAATGCTGCCAAACGCTTGCAAATGCTCCCCAGAAAGGTTTGGCAGTCGAAACAGAAGGCTTTTTATCACAGAACAAGAAATCAGCCCTCAACAACTTTTGAAAAAATCCCTAAGCCCCGGGGTCACAATTTCAGCAAAAATCTGACTTTTGCCAATTCACTTAAAAATGCTGCAAATCGCTTGCAAATGCTCCCCTGAAAGTTTGGCAGTCGAAACAGAAGGCTTTTTATCACAGGACAAGAAATCAGACCTCAGCAACTTGACCGGCGGAAAAAGATTTTTTTGAAAAATCCCTATGCCCCGGGGTCACAATTTCAGCAAAAATCTGACTTTCGGGAATTCACTCAAAAATGCTGCCAAACGCTTGGAAATGCTCCCCTGAAAGGTTTGGCAGTCGAAACAGAAGGCTTTTTATCACAGAACAAGAAATCAGCCCTCAACAACTTTTGAAAAAATCCCTAAGCCCCGGGGTCACAATTTCAGCAAAAATTTGACTTTTGCCAATTCACTCAAAATTGCAGCCAATCGCTTGCAAATGCTCCCCTGAAAGTTTTGGCAGTCGAAACAGAAGGCTTTTTATCACAGGACAAGAAATCAGCCCTCAACAACTTTTGAAAAAATCCCTAAGCCCCGGGGTCACAGTTTCAGCAAAAATCTGACTTTTGCCAATTCACTCAAAAATGCTGCCAAACGCTTGCAAATGCTCCCCTGAAAGTTTTGGCAGTCGAAACAGAAGGCTTTTTATCACAGGACAAGAAATCAGCCCTCAACAATTTAACCGGCGGAAAAAGATTTTTTTGAAAAATCCCTAAGCCCCGGGGTCACAATTTCAGCAAAAATCTGACTTTCGGGAATTCACTCAAAAATGCTGGCAAACGCTTGCAAATGCTCCCCTGAAAGGTTTGGCAGTCGAAACAGAAGGCTTTTTATCACAGGACAAGAAATCAGCCCTCAACAACTTAACCGGCGGAAAAAGATTTTTTTGAAAAATCCCTAAGCCCCGGGGTCACAATTTCAGCAAAAATCTGACTTTCGGGAATTCACTCAAAAATGCTGCCAAACGCTTGCAAATGCTCCCCTGAAAGGTTTGGCAGTCGAAACAGAAGGCTTTTTATCACAGAACAAGAAATCAGCCCTCAACAACTTTTGAAAAAATCCCTAAGCCCCGGGGTCACAATTTCAGCAAAAATCTGACTTTTGCCAATTCACTCAAAAATGCTGCCAAACGCTTGCAAATGCTCCCCTGAAAGTTTTGGCAGTCGAAACAGAAGGCTTTTTATCACAGGACAAGAAATCAGCCCTCAACAAATTAACCAGCGGAAAAAGATTTTTTTGAAAAATCCCTAAGCCCCGGGGTCACAATTTCAGCAAAAATCTGACTTTCGGGAATTCACTCAAAAATGCTGCCAAACGGTTGCAAATGCTCCCCTGAAAGTTTTGGCAGTCGAAACAGAAGGCTTTTTATCACAGGACAAGAAATCAGCCCTCAACAACTTTTGAAAAAATCCCTAAGCCCCGGGGTCACAATTTCAGCAAAAATCTGACTTTTGCCAATTCACTCAAAAATGCTGCCAAACGCTTGCAAATGCTCCCCTGAAAGTTTTGGCAGTCGAAACAGAAGGCTTTTTATCACAGGACAAGAAATCAGCCCTCAACAAATTAACCAGCGGAAAAAGATTTTTTTGAAAAATCCCTAAGCCCCGGGGTCACAATTTCAGCAAAAATCTGACTTTCGGGAATTCACTCAAAAATGCTGCCAAACGGTTGCAAATGCTCCCCTGAAAGTTTTGGCAGTCGAAACAGAAGGCTTTTTATCACAGGACAAGAAATCAGCCCTCAACAAATTAACCAGCGGAAAAAGATTTTTTTGAAAAATCCCTAAGCCCCGGGGTCACAATTTCAGCAAAAATCTGACTTTTGCCAATTCACTCAAAAATGCTGCAAATCGCTTGCAAATGCTCCCCTGAAAGTTTGGCAGTCGAAACAGAAGGCTTTTTATCACAGGACAAGAAATCAGCCCTCAACAACTTAACCGGCGGAAAAAGATTTTTTTGAAAAATCCCTAAGCCACCGGGGTCACAATTTCAGCAAAAATCTGACTTTCGGGAATTCACTCAAAAATGCTGCCAAACGCTTGCAAATGCTCCCCTGAAAGGTTTGGCAGTTGAAACACAAGCCTTTTTATCACAGGACAAGAAATCAGCCCTCAACAACTTAACCGGCGGAAACAGATTTTTTTGAAAAATCCCTAAGCCCCGGGGTCACAATTTCAGCAAAAATCTGACTTTCGGGAATTCACTCAAAAATGCTGCCAAACGCTTGCAAATGCTCCCCAGAAAGGTTTGGCAGTCGAAACAGAAGGCTTTTTATCACAGAACAAGAAATCAGCCCTCAACAACTTTTGAAAAAATCCCTAAGCCCCGGGGTCACAATTTCAGCAAAAATCTGACTTTTGCCAATTCACTTAAAAATGCTGCAAATCGCTTGCAAATGCTCCCCTGAAAGTTTGGCAGTCGAAACAGAAGGCTTTTTATCACAGGACAAGAAATCAGACCTCAGCAACTTGACCGGCGGAAAAAGATTTTTTTGAAAAATCCCTAAGCCCCGGGGTCACAATTTCAGCAAAAATCTGACTTTCGGGAATTCACTCAAAAATGCTGCCAAACGCTTGCAAATGCTCCCCTGAAAGGTTTGGCAGTCGAAACAGAAGGCTTTTTATCACAGAACAAGAAATCAGCCCTCAACAACTTTTGAAAAAATCCCTAAGCCCCGGGGTCACAATTTCAGCAAAAATTTGACTTTTGCCAATTCACTCAAAATTGCAGCCAATCGCTTGCAAATGCTCCCCTGAAAGTTTTGGCAGTCGAAACAGAAGGCTTTTTATCACAGGACAAGAAATCAGCCCTCAACAACTTTTGAAAAAATCCCTAAGCCCCGGGGTCACAGTTTCAGCAAAAATCTGACTTTTGCCAATTCACTCAAAAATGCTGCCAAACGCTTGCAAATGCTCCCCTGAAAGTTTTGGCAGTCGAAACAGAAGGCTTTTTATCACAGGACAAGAAATCAGCCCTCAACAATTTAACCGGCGGAAAAAGATTTTTTTGAAAAATCCCTAAGCCCCGGGGTCACAATTTCAGCAAAAATCTGACTTTCGGGAATTCACTCAAAAATGCTGGCAAACGCTTGCAAATGCTCCCCTGAAAGGTTTGGCAGTCGAAACAGAAGGCTTTTTATCACAGGACAAGAAATCAGCCCTCAACAACTTAACCGGCGGAAAAAGATTTTTTTGAAAAATCCCTAAGCCCCGGGGTCACAATTTCAGCAAAAATCTGACTTTCGGGAATTCACTCAAAAATGCTGCCAAACGCTTGCAAATGCTCCCCTGAAAGGTTTGGCAGTCGAAACAGAAGGCTTTTTATCACAGAACAAGAAATCAGCCCTCAACAACTTTTGAAAAAATCCCTAAGCCCCGGGGTCACAATTTCAGCAAAAATCTGACTTTTGCCAATTCACTCAAAAATGCTGCCAAACGCTTGCAAATGCTCCCCTGAAAGTTTTGGCAGTCGAAACAGAAGGCTTTTTATCACAGGACAAGAAATCAGCCCTCAACAAATTAACCAGCGGAAAAAGATTTTTTTGAAAAATCCCTAAGCCCCGGGGTCACAATTTCAGCAAAAATCTGACTTTCGGGAATTCACTCAAAAATGCTGCCAAACGGTTGCAAATGCTCCCCTGAAAGTTTTGGCAGTCGAAACAGAAGGCTTTTTATCACAGGACAAGAAATCAGCCCTCAACAAATTAACCAGCGGAAAAAGATTTTTTTGAAAAATCCCTAAGCCCCGGGGTCACAATTTCAGCAAAAATCTGACTTTCGGGAATTCACTCAAAAATGCTGCCAAACGCTTGCAAATGCTCCCCTGAAAGGTTTGGCAGTCGAAACAGAAGGCTTTTTATCACAGAACAAGAAATCAGCCCTCAACAACTTTTGAAAGAATCCCTAAGCCCCGGGGTCACAATTTCAGCAAAAATCTGACTTTCGGGAATTCACTCAAAAATGCTGCTAAACGCTTGCAAATGCTCCCCTGAAAGGTTTGGCAGTCGAAACAGAAGGCTTTTTATCACAGGACAAGAAATCAGCCCTCAACAACTTAACCGGCGGAAAAAGATTTTTTTGAAAAATCCCTAAGCCCCGGGGTCACAATTTCAGCAAAAATCTGACTTTCGGGAATTCACTCAAAAATGCTGCCAAACGCTTGCAAATGCTCCCCTGAAAGGTTTGGCAGTCGAAACAGAAGGCTTTTTATCACAGAACAAGAAATCAGCCCTCAACAACTTTTGAAAGAATCCCTAAGCCCCGGGGTCACAATTTCAGCAAAAATCTGACTTTCGGGAATTCACTCAAAAATGCTGCCAAACGCTTGCAAATGCTCCCTTGAAAGGTTTGGCAGTCGAAACAGAAGTCTTTTTATCACAGGACAAGAAATCAGCCCTCAACAACTTAACCGGCGGAAAAAGATTTTTTTGAAAAATCCCTAAGCCCCGGGGTCACAATTTCAGCAAAAATCTGACTTTCGGGAATTCACTCAAAAATGCTGCCAAATGCTTGCAAATGCTCCCCTGAAAGGTTTGGCAGTCGAAACAGAAGGCTTTTTATCACAGAACAAGAAATCAGCCCTCAGCAACTTTTGAAAGAATCCCTAAGCCCCGGGGTCACAATTTCAGCAAAAATCTGACATTCGGGAATTTACTCAAAAATGCTGCCAAACGCTTGCAAATGATCGCTTGAAAGGTTTGGCAGTCGAAACAGAAGGCTTTTTATCACAGGACAAGAAATCAGCCCTCAACAACTTATCCGGCGGAAAAAGATTTTTTTGAAAAATCCTTAAGCCCCGGGGTCACAATTTCAGCAAACATCTGACTTTCGGGAATTCACTCAAAAATGCTGCCAAACGCTTGCAAATGCTCCCCTGAAAGGTTTGGCAGTCGAAACAGAAGGCTTTTTATCACAGAACAAGAAATCAGCCCTCAACAACTTAACCGGCGGAAAAATATTTTTTTGAAAAATCCCTAAGCCCCGGGGTCACAATTTCAGCAAAAATCTGACTTTCGGGAATTCACTCAAAAATGCTGCCAAATGCTTGCAAATGCTCCCCTGAAAGGTTTGGCAGTCGAAACAGAAGGCTTTTTATCACAGAACAAGAAATCAGCCCTCAACAACTTTTGAAAGAATCCCTAAGCCCCGGGGTCACAATTTCAGCAAAAATCTGACTTTCGGGAATTCACTCAAAAATGCTGCCAAACGCTTGCAAATGCTCCCTTGAAAGGTTTGGCAGTCGAAACAGAAGTCTTTTTATCAAAGGACAAGAAATCAGCCCTCAACAACTTAACCGGCGGAAAAAGATTTTTTTGAAAAATCCCTAAGCCCCGGGGTCACAATTTCAGCAAAAATCTGACTTTCGGGAATTCACTCAAAAATGCTGCCAAACGCTTGCAAATGCTCCCCTGAAAGGTTTGGCAGTCGAAACAGAAGGCTTTTTATCACAGAACAAGAAATCAGCCCTCAACAACTTTTGAAAGAATCCCTAAGCCCCGGGGTCACAATTTCAGCAAAAATCTGACTTTCGGGAATTCACTCAAAAATGCTGCCAAACGCTTGCAAATGCTCCCTTGAAAGGTTTGGCAGTCGAAACAGAAGTCTTTTTATCAAAGGACAAGAAATCAGCCCTCAACAACTTAACCGGCGGAAAAAGATTTTTTTGAAAAATCCCTAAGCCCCGGGTTCACAATTTCAGCAAAAATCTGACTTTCGGGAATTCACTCAAAAATGCTGCCAAACGCTTGCAAATGCTCCCCTGAAAGGTTTGGCAGTCGAAACAGAAGGCTTTTTATCACAGGACAAGAAATCAGCCCTCAACAACTTAACCGGCGGAAAAAGATTTTTTTGAAAAATCCCTAAGCCCAGGGGTCACAATTTCAGCAAAAATCTGACTTTCGGGAATTCACTAAAAAATGCTGCCAAACGCTTGCAAATGATCCCCAGAAAGGTTTGGCAGTCGAAACAGAAGGCTTTTTATCACAGAACAAGAAATCAGCCCTCAACAACTTTTGAAAAAATCCCTAAGCCCCGGGGTCACAATTTCAGCAAAAATCTGACTTTTGCCAATTCACTCAAAAATGCTGCAAATCGCTTGCAAATGCTCCCCTGAAAGTTTGGCAGTCGAAACAGAAGGCTTTTTATCACAGGACAAGAAATCAGACCTCAACAACTTAACCGGCGGAAAAAGATTTTTTTGAAAAATCCCTAAGCCCCGGGGTCACAATTTCAGCAAAAATCTGACTTTCGGGAATTCACTCAAAAATGCTGCCAAACGCTTGCAAATGCTCCCCTGAAAGGTTTGGCAGTCGAAACAGAAGGCTTTTTATCACAGGACAAGAAATCAGCCCTCAACAACTTAACCGGCGGAAAAAGATTTTTTTGAAAAATCCCTAAGCCCCGGGGTCACAATTTCAGCAAAAATCTGACTTTCGGGAATTCACTCAAAAATGCTGCCAAATGCTTGCAAATGCTCCCCTGAAAGGTTTGGCAGTCGAAACAGAAGGCTTTTTATCACAGAACAAGAAATCAGCCCTCAGCAACTTTTGAAAGAATCCCTAAGCCCCGGGGTCACAATTTCAGCAAAAATCTGACATTCGGGAATTTACTCAAAAATGCTGCCAAACGCTTGCAAATGATCGCTTGAAAGGTTTGGCAGTCGAAACAGAAGGCTTTTTATCACAGGACAAGAAATCAGCCCTCAACAACTTATCCGGCGGAAAAAGATTTTTTTGAAAAATCCTTAAGCCCCGGGGTCACAATTTCAGCAAACATCTGACTTTCGGGAATTCACTCAAAAATGCTGCCAAACGCTTGCAAATGCTCCCCTGAAAGGTTTGGCAGTCGAAACAGAAGGCTTTTTATCACAGAACAAGAAATCAGCCCTCAACAACTTTTGATAAAATCCCTAAGCCCCGGGGTCACAATTTCAGCAAAAATTTGACTTTTGCCAATTCACTCAAAATTGCTGCCAATCGCTTGCAAATGCTCCCCTGAAAGTTTTGGCAGTCGAAACAGAAGGCTTTTTATCACAGGACAAGAAATCAGCCCTCAACAACTTTTGAAAAAATCCCTAAGCCCCGGGGTCACAATTTCAGCAAAAATCTGACTTTTGCCAATTCACTCAAAAATGCTGCAAATCGCTTGCAAATGCTCCCCTGAAAGTTTTGGCAGTCGAAACAGAAGGCTTTTTATCACAGGACAAGAAATCAGCCCTCAACAACTTTTGAAAAAATCTCTAATCCCCGGGGTCACAATTTCAGCAAAAATCTGACTTTTGCCAATTCACTCAAAAATGCTGCCAAACGCTTGCAAATGCTCCCCTGAAAGTTTTGGCAGTCGAAACAGAAGGCTTTTTATCACAGGACAAGAAATCAGCCCTCAACAACTTAACCGGCGGAAAAAGATTTTTTTGAAAAATCCCTAAGCCCCGGGGTCACAATTTCAGCAAAAATCTGACTTTCGGGAATTCACTAAAAAATGCTGCCAAACGCTTGCAAATGATCCCCAGAAAGGTTTGGCAGTCGAAACAGAAGGCTTTTTATCACAGAACAAGAAATCAGCCCTCAACAACTTTTGAAAAAATCCCTAAGCCCCGGGGTCACAATTTCAGCAAAAATCTGACTTTTGCCAATTCACTCAAAAATGCTGCAAATCGCTTGCAAATGCTCCCCTGAAAGTTTGGCAGTCGAAACAGAAGGCTTTTTATCACAGGACAAGAAATCAGCCCTCAACAACTTAACCGGCGGAAAAAGATTTTTTTGAAAAATCCCTAAGCCCCGGGGTCACAATTTCAGCAAAAATCTGACTTTCGGGAATTCACTCAAAAATGCTGCCAAACGCTTGCAAATGCTCCCCTGAAAGGTTTGGCAGTTGAAACACAAGCCTTTTTATCACAGGACAAGAAATCAGCCCTCAACAACTTAACCGGCGGAAACAGATTTTTTTGAAAAATCCCTAAGCCCCGGGGTCACAATTTCAGCAAAAATCTGACTTTCGGGAATTCACTCAAAAATGCTGCCAAACGCTTGCAAATGCTCCCCAGAAAGGTTTGGCAGTCGAAACAGAAGGCTTTTTATCACAGAACAAGAAATCAGCCCTCAACAACTTTTGAAAAAATCCCTAAGCCCCGGGGTCACAATTTCAGCAAAAATCTGACTTTTGCCAATTCACTTAAAAATGCTGCAAATCGCTTGCAAATGCTCCCCTGAAAGTTTGGCAGTCGAAACAGAAGGCTTTTTATCACAGGACAAGAAATCAGACCTCAGCAACTTGACCGGCGGAAAAAGATTTTTTTGAAAAATCCCTAAGCCCCGGGGTCACAATTTCAGCAAAAATCTGACTTTCGGGAATTCACTCAAAAATGCTGCCAAACGCTTGGAAATGCTCCCCTGAAAGGTTTGGCAGTCGAAACAGAAGGCTTTTTATCACAGAACAAGAAATCAGCCCTCAACAACTTTTGAAAAAATCCCTAAGCCCCGGGGTCACAATTTCAGCAAAAATTTGACTTTTGCCAATTCACTCAAAATTGCAGCCAATCGCTTGCAAATGCTCCCCTGAAAGTTTTGGCAGTCGAAACAGAAGGCTTTTTATCACAGGACAAGAAATCAGCCCTCAACAACTTTTGAAAAAATCCCTAAGCCCCGGGGTCACAGTTTCAGCAAAAATCTGACTTTTGCCAATTCACTCAAAAATGCTGCCAAACGCTTGCAAATGCTCCCCTGAAAGTTTTGGCAGTCGAAACAGAAGGCTTTTTATCACAGGACAAGAAATCAGCCCTCAACAATTTAACCGGCGGAAAAAGATTTTTTTGAAAAATCCCTAAGCCCCGGGGTCACAATTTCAGCAAAAATCTGACTTTCGGGAATTCACTCAAAAATGCTGGCAAACGCTTGCAAATGCTCCCCTGAAAGGTTTGGCAGTCGAAACAGAAGGCTTTTTATCACAGGACAAGAAATCAGCCCTCAACAACTTAACCGGCGGAAAAAGATTTTTTTGAAAAATCCCTAAGCCCCGGGGTCACAATTTCAGCAAAAATCTGACTTTCGGGAATTCACTCAAAAATGCTGCCAAACGCTTGCAAATGCTCCCCTGAAAGGTTTGGCAGTCGAAACAGAAGGCTTTTTATCACAGAACAAGAAATCAGCCCTCAACAACTTTTGAAAAAATCCCTAAGCCCCGGGGTCACAATTTCAGCAAAAATCTGACTTTTGCCAATTCACTCAAAAATGCTGCCAAACGCTTGCAAATGCTCCCCTGAAAGTTTTGGCAGTCGAAACAGAAGGCTTTTTATCACAGGACAAGAAATCAGCCCTCAACAAATTAACCAGCGGAAAAAGATTTTTTTGAAAAATCCCTAAGCCCCGGGGTCACAATTTCAGCAAAAATCTGACTTTCGGGAATTCACTCAAAAATGCTGCCAAACGGTTGCAAATGCTCCCCTGAAAGTTTTGGCAGTCGAAACAGAAGGCTTTTTATCACAGGACAAGAAATCAGCCCTCAACAATTTAACCGGCGGAAAAAGATTTTTTTGAAAAATCCCTAAGCCCCGGGGTCACAATTTCAGCAAAAATCTGACTTTCGGGAATTCACTCAAAAATGCTGGCAAACGCTTGCAAATGCTCCCCTGAAAGGTTTGGCAGTCGAAACAGAAGGCTTTTTATCACAGGACAAGAAATCAGCCCTCAACAACTTAACCGGCGGAAAAAGATTTTTTTGAAAAATCCCTAAGCCCCGGGGTCACAATTTCAGCAAAAATCTGACTTTCGGGAATTCACTCAAAAATGCTGCCAAACGCTTGCAAATGCTCCCCTGAAAGGTTTGGCAGTCGAAACAGAAGGCTTTTTATCACAGAACAAGAAATCAGCCCTCAACAACTTTTGAAAAAATCCCTAAGCCCCGGGGTCACAATTTCAGCAAAAATCTGACTTTTGCCAATTCACTCAAAAATGCTGCCAAACGCTTGCAAATGCTCCCCTGAAAGTTTTGGCAGTCGAAACAGAAGGCTTTTTATCACAGGACAAGAAATCAGCCCTCAACAAATTAACCAGCGGAAAAAGATTTTTTTGAAAAATCCCTAAGCCCCGGGGTCACAATTTCAGCAAAAATCTGACTTTCGGGAATTCACTCAAAAATGCTGCCAAACGGTTGCAAATGCTCCCCTGAAAGTTTTGGCAGTCGAAACAGAAGGCTTTTTATCACAGGACAAGAAATCAGCCCTCAACAAATTAACCAGCGGAAAAAGATTTTTTTGAAAAATCCCTAAGCCCCGGGGTCACAATTTCAGCAAAAATCTGACTTTCGGGAATTCACTCAAAAATGCTGCCAAACGCTTGCAAATGCTCCCCTGAAAGGTTTGGCAGTCGAAACAGAAGGCTTTTTATCACAGAACAAGAAATCAGCCCTCAACAACTTTTGAAAGAATCCCTAAGCCCCGGGGTCACAATTTCAGCAAAAATCTGACTTTCGGGAATTCACTCAAAAATGCTGCTAAACGCTTGCAAATGCTCCCCTGAAAGGTTTGGCAGTCGAAACAGAAGGCTTTTTATCACAGGACAAGAAATCAGCCCTCAACAACTTAACCGGCGGAAAAAGATTTTTTTGAAAAATCCCTAAGCCCCGGGGTCACAATTTCAGCAAAAATCTGACTTTCGGGAATTCACTCAAAAATGCTGCCAAACGCTTGCAAATGCTCCCCTGAAAGGTTTGGCAGTCGAAACAGAAGGCTTTTTATCACAGAACAAGAAATCAGCCCTCAACAACTTTTGAAAGAATCCCTAAGCCCCGGGGTCACAATTTCAGCAAAAATCTGACTTTCGGGAATTCACTCAAAAATGCTGCCAAACGCTTGCAAATGCTCCCTTGAAAGGTTTGGCAGTCGAAACAGAAGTCTTTTTATCACAGGACAAGAAATCAGCCCTCAACAACTTAACCGGTGGAAAAAGATTTTTTTGAAAAATCCCTAAGCCCCGGGGTCACAATTTCAGCAAAAATCTGACTTTCGGGAATTCACTCAAAAATGCTGCCAAACGCTTGCAAATGCTCCCCTGAAAGGTTTGGCAGTCGAAACAGAAGGCTTTTTATCACAGGACAAGAAATCAGCCCTCAACAACTTAACCGGCGGAAAAAGATTTTTTTGAAAAATCCCTAAGCCCCGGGGTCACAATTTCAGCAAAAATCTGACTTTCGGGAATTCACTCAAAAATGCTGCCAAACGCTTGCAAATGCTCCCCTGAAAGGTTTGGCAGTCGAAACAGAAGGCTTTTTATCACAGAACAAGAAATCAGCCCTCAACAACTTTTGAAAGAATCCCTAAGCCCCGGGGTCACAATTTCAGCAAAAATCTGACTTTCGGGAATTCACTCAAAAATGCTGCTAAACGCTTGCAAATGCTCCCCTGAAAGGTTTGGCAGTCGAAACAGAAGGCTTTTTATCACAGGACAAGAAATCAGCCCTCAACAACTTAACCGGCGGAAAAAGATTTTTTTGAAAAATCCCTAAGCCCCGGGGTCACAATTTCAGCAAAAATCTGACTTTCGGGAATTCACTCAAAAATGCTGCCAAACGCTTGCAAATGCTCCCCTGAAAGGTTTGGCAGTCGAAACAGAAGGCTTTTTATCACAGAACAAGAAATCAGCCCTCAACAACTTTTGAAAGAATCCCTAAGCCCCGGGGTCACAATTTCAGCAAAAATCTGACTTTTGCCAATTCACTCAAAAATGCTGCCAAACGCTTGCAAATGCTCCCCTGAAAGTTTTGGCAGTCGAAACAGAAGGCTTTTTATCACAGGACAAGAAATCAGCCCTCAACAAATTAACCAGCGGAAAAAGATTTTTTTGAAAAATCCCTAAGCCCCGGGGTCACAATTTCAGCAAAAATCTGACTTTCGGGAATTCACTCAAAAATGCTGCCAAACGGTTGCAAATGCTCCCCTGAAAGTTTTGGCAGTCGAAACAGAAGGCTTTTTATCACAGGACAAGAAATCAGCCCTCAACAAATTAACCAGCGGAAAAAGATTTTTTTGAAAAATCCCTAAGCCCCGGGGTCACAATTTCAGCAAAAATCTGACTTTCGGGAATTCACTCAAAAATGCTGCCAAACGCTTGCAAATGCTCCCCTGAAAGGTTTGGCAGTCGAAACAGAAGGCTTTTTATCACAGAACAAGAAATCAGCCCTCAACAACTTTTGAAAGAATCCCTAAGCCCCGGGGTCACAATTTCAGCAAAAATCTGACTTTCGGGAATTCACTCAAAAATGCTGCTAAACGCTTGCAAATGCTCCCCTGAAAGGTTTGGCAGTCGAAACAGAAGGCTTTTTATCACAGGACAAGAAATCAGCCCTCAACAACTTAACCGGCGGAAAAAGATTTTTTTGAAAAATCCCTAAGCCCCGGGGTCACAATTTCAGCAAAAATCTGACTTTCGGGAATTCACTCAAAAATGCTGCCAAACGCTTGCAAATGCTCCCCTGAAAGGTTTGGCAGTCGAAACAGAAGGCTTTTTATCACAGAACAAGAAATCAGCCCTCAACAACTTTTGAAAGAATCCCTAAGCCCCGGGGTCACAATTTCAGCAAAAATCTGACTTTCGGGAATTCACTCAAAAATGCTGCCAAACGCTTGCAAATGCTCCCTTGAAAGGTTTGGCAGTCGAAACAGAAGTCTTTTTATCACAGGACAAGAAATCAGCCCTCAACAACTTAACCGGTGGAAAAAGATTTTTTTGAAAAATCCCTAAGCCCCGGGGTCACAATTTCAGCAAAAATCTGACTTTCGGGAATTCACTCAAAAATGCTGCCAAACGCTTGCAAATGCTCCCCTGAAAGGTTTGGCAGTCGAAACAGAAGGCTTTTTATCACAGGACAAGAAATCAGCCCTCAACAACTTAACCGGCGGAAAAAGATTTTTTTGAAAAATCCCTAAGCCCCGGGGTCACAATTTCAGCAAAAATCTGACTTTCGGGAATTCACTCAAAAATGCTGCCAAACGCTTGCAAATGATCCCCAGAAAGGTTTGGCAGTCGAAACAGAAGGCTTTTTATCACAGAACAAGAAATCAGCCCTCAACAACTTTTGAAAGAATCCCTAAGCCCCGGGGTCACAATTTCAGCAAAAATCTGACTTTCGGGAATTCACTCAAAAATGCTGCTAAACGCTTGCAAATGCTCCCCTGAAAGGTTTGGCAGTCGAAACAGAAGGCTTTTTATCACAGGACAAGAAATCAGCCCTCAACAACTTAACCGGCGGAAAAAGATTTTTTTGAAAAATCCCTAAGCCCCGGGGTCACAATTTCAGCAAAAATCTGACTTTCGGGAATTCACTCAAAAATGCTGCCAAACGCTTGCAAATGCTCCCCTGAAAGGTTTGGCAGTCGAAACAGAAGGCTTTTTATCACAGAACAAGAAATCAGCCCTCAACAACTTTTGAAAGAATCCCTAAGCCCCGGGGTCACAATTTCAGCAAAAATCTGACTTTCGGGAATTCACTCAAAAATGCTGCCAAACGCTTGCAAATGCTCCCTTGAAAGGTTTGGCAGTCGAAACAGAAGTCTTTTTATCACAGGACAAGAAATCAGCCCTCAACAACTTAACCGGTGGAAAAAGATTTTTTTGAAAAATCCCTAAGCCCCGGGGTCACAATTTCAGCAAAAATCTGACTTTCGGGAATTCACTCAAAAATGCTGCCAAACGCTTGCAAATGCTCCCCTGAAAGGTTTGGCAGTCGAAACAGAAGGCTTTTTATCACAGGACAAGAAATCAGCCCTCAACAACTTAACCGGCGGAAAAAGATTTTTTTGAAAAATCCCTAAGCCCCGGGGTCACAATTTCAGCAAAAATCTGACTTTCGGGAATTCACTCAAAAATGCTGCCAAACGCTTGCAAATGATCCCCAGAAAGGTTTGGCAGTCGAAACAGAAGGCTTTTTATTACAGAACAAGAAATCAGCCCTCAACAACTTTTGAAAGAATCCCTAAGCCCCGGGGTCACAATTTCAGCAAAAATCTGACTTTCGGGAATTCACTCAAAAATGCTGCTAAACGCTTGCAAATGCTCCCCTGAATGGTTTGACAGTCGAAACAGAAGGCTTTTTATCACAGGACAAGAAATCAGCCCTCAACAACTTAACCAGCGGAAAAAGATTTTTTTGAAAAATCCCTAAGCCCCGGGGTCACAATTTCAGCAAAAATCTGACTTTCGGGAATTCACTCAAAAATGCTGCCAAACGCTTGCAAATGCTCCCTTGAAAGGTTTGGCAGTCGAAACAGAAGTCTTTTTATCACAGGACAAGAAATCAGCCCTCAACAACTTAACCGGTGGAAAAAGATTTTTTTGAAAAATCCCTAAGCCCCGGGGTCACAATTTCAGCAAAAATCTGACTTTCGGGAATTCACTCAAAAATGCTGCCAAACGCTTGCAAATGCTCCCCTGAAAGGTTTGGCAGTCGAAACAGAAGGCTTTTTATCACAGAACAAGAAATCAGCCCTCAACAACTTTTGCAAAAATCCCTAAGCCCCGGGGTCACAATTTCAGCAGAAATCTGACTTTCGGGAATTCACTCAAAAATAGTGTCAAACGCTTGGAAATGCTCCCCTGAAAGGTTTGGCAGTCGAAACAGAAGGCTTTTTATCACAGGACAAGAAATCAGCCCTCAACAACTTATCCGGCGGAAAAAGATTTTTTTGAAAAATCCTTAAGCCCCGGGGTCACAATTTCAGCAAACATCTGACTTTCGGGAATTCACTCAAAAATGCTGCCAATCGCTTGCAAATGCTCCCCTGAAAGGTTTGGCAGTCGAAACAGAAGGCTTTTTATCACAGGACAAGAAATCAGCCCTCAACAACTTTTGATAAAATCCCTAAGCCCCGGGGTCACAATTTCAGCAAAAATTTGACTTTTGCCAATTCACTCAAAATTGCTGCCAATCGCTTGCAAATGCTCCCCTGAAAGTTTTGGCAGTCGAAACAGAAGGCTTTTTATCACAGGACAAGAAATCAGCCCTCAACAACTTTTGAAAAAATCCCTAAGCCCCGGGGTCACAATTTCAGCAAAAATCTGACTTTTGCCAATTCACTCAAAAATGCTGCAAATCGCTTGCAAATGCTCCCCTGAAAGTTTTGGCAGTCGAAACAGAAGGCTTTTTATCACAGGACAAGAAATCAGCCCTCAACAAATTAACCAGCGGAAAAAGATTTTTTTGAAAAATCCCTAAGCCCCGGGGTCACAATTTCAGCAAAAATCTGACTTTCGGGAATTCACTCAAAAATGCTGCCAAACGCTTGCAAATGCTCCCCTGAAAGGTTTGGCAGTCGAAACAGAAGGCTTTTTATCACAGAACAAGAAATCAGCCCTCAACAACTTTTGAAAGAATCCCTAAGCCCCGGGGTCACAATTTCAGCAAAAATCTGACTTTCGGGAATTCACTCAAAAATGCTGCTAAACGCTTGCAAATGCTCCCCTGAAAGGTTTGGCAGTCGAAACAGAAGGCTTTTTATCACAGGACAAGAAATCAGCCCTCAACAACTTAACCGGCGGAAAAAGATTTTTTTGAAAAATCCCTAAGCCCCGGGGTCACAATTTCAGCAAAAATCTGACTTTCGGGAATTCACTCAAAAATGCTGCCAAACGCTTGCAAATGCTCCCCTGAAAGGTTTGGCAGTCGAAACAGAAGGCTTTTTATCACAGGACAAGAAATCAGCCCTCAACAACTTAACCGGCGGAAAAAGATTTTTTTGAAAAATACCTAAGCCCCGGGGTCACAATTTCAGCAAAAATCTGACTTTCGGGAATTCACTCAAAAATGCTGCCAAACGCTTGCAAATGCTCCCCTGAAAGGTTTGGCAGTCGAAACAGAAGGCTTTTTATCACAGGACAAGAAATCAGCCCTCAACAACTTAACCGGCGGAAAAAGATTTTTTTGAAAAATACCTAAGCCCCGGGGTCACAATTTCAGCAAAAATCTGACTTTCGGGAATTCACTCAAAAATGCTGCCAAACGCTTGCAAATGCTCCCCTGAAAGGTTTGGCAGTCGAAACAGAAGGCTTTTTATCACAGGACAAGAAATCAGCCCTCAACAACTTAACCGGCGGATAAAGATTTTTTTGAAAAAATACCTAAGCCCCGGGGTCACCATTTCAGCAAAAATCTGACTTTCGGGAATTCACTCAAAAATGCTGCCAAACGCTTGCAAATGCTCCACTGAAAGTTTTGGCAGTCGAAACAGAAGGCTTTTTATCACAGGACAAGAAATCAGCCCTCAACAACTTTTGAAAAAATCTCTAAGCCCCGGGGTCACAATTTCAGCAAAAATCTGACTTTTGCCAATTCACTCAAAAATGCTGCCAAACGGTTGCAAATGCTCCCCTGAAAGTTTTGGCAGTCGAAACAGAAGGCTTTTTATCACAGGACAAGAAATCAGACCTCAACAACTTAACCGGAGGAAAAAAATTTTTTTGAAAAATCCCTAAGGCCCGGGGTCACAATTTCAGCAAAAATCTGACTTTCGGGAATTCACTCAAAAATGCTGCCAAACGCTTGCAAATGCTCCCCTGAAAGGTTTGGCAGTCGAAACAAAAAGGCTTTTTATCACAGGACAAGAAATCAGCCCTCAACAACTTAACCGGCGGAAAAAGATTTTTTTGAAAAATCCCTAAGCCCCGGGGTCACAATTTCAGCAAACATCTGACTTTCGGGAATTCACTCAAAAATGCTGCCAAACGCTTGCAAATGCTCCCCTGAAAGGTTTGGCAGTCGAAACAGAAGGCTTTTTATCACAGAACAAGAAATCAGCCCTCAACAACTTTTGAAAAAATCCCTAAGCCCCGGGGTCACAATTTCAGCAAAAATCTGACTTTCGGGAATTCACTCAAAAATGCTGCCAAACACTTGCAAATGCTCCCCTGAAAGGTTTGGCAGTCGAAACAGAAGGCTTTTTATCACAGGACAAGAAATCAGCCCTCAACAACTTAACCGGCGGAAAAAGATTTTTTTGAAAAATCCCTAAGCCCCGGGGTCACAATTTCAGCAAAAATCTGACTTTCGGGAATTCACTCAAAAATGCTGCCAAACGCTTGCAAATGCTCCCCTGAAAGGTTTGGCAGTCGAAACAGAAGGCTTTTTATCACAGGACAAGAAATCAGCCCTCAACAACTTAACCGGCGGAAAAAGATTTTTTTGAAAAATCCCTAAGCCCCGGGGTCACAATTTCAGCAAAAATCTGACTTTCGGGAATTCACTCAAAAATGCTGCCAAACGCTTGCAAATGATCCCCAGAAAGGTTTGGCAGTCGAAACAGAAGGCTTTTTATCACAGAACAAGAAATCAGCCCTCAACAACTTTTGCAAAAATCCCTAAGCCCCGGGGGCACAATTTCAGCAAAATTCTGACTTTCGGGAATTCACTCAAAAATGCTGCCAAACGCTTGGAAATGCTCCCCTGAAAGGTTTGGCAGTCGAAACAGAAGGCTTTTTATCACAGGACAAGAAATCAGCCCTCAACAACTTATCCGGCGGAAAAAGATTTTTTTGAAAAATCCTTAAGCCCCGGGGTCACAATTTCAGCAAACATCTGACTTTCGGGAATTCACTCAAAAATGCTGCCAAACGCTTGCAAATGCTCCCCTGAAAGGTTTGGCAGTCGAAACAGAAGGCTTTTTATCACAGAACAAGAAATCAGCCCTCAACAACTTTTGATAAAATCCCTAAGCCCCGGGGTCACAATTTCAGCAAAAATTTGACTTTTGCCAATTCACTCAAAATTGCTGCAAATCGCTTGCAAATGCTCCCCTGAAAGTTTTGGCAGTCGAAACAGAAGGCTTTTTATCACAGGACAAGAAATCAGGCCTCAACAACTTTTGAAAAAATCCCTAAGCCCCGGGGTCACAATTTCAGCAAAAATCTGACTTTTGCCAATTCACTCAAAAATGCTGCTAAACGCTTGCAAATGCTCCCCTGAAAGGTTTGGCAGTCGAAACAGAAGGCTTTTTATCACAGGACAAGAAATCAGCCCTCAACAACTTAACCGGCGGAAAAAGATTTTTTTGAAAAATCCCTAAGCCCCGGGGTCACAATTTCAGCAAAAATCTGACTTTCGGGAATTCACTCAAAAATGCTGCCAAACGCTTGCAAATGCTCCCCTGAAAGGTTTGGCAGTCGAAACAGAAGGCTTTTTATCACAGGACAAGAAATCAGCCCTCAACAACTTAACCGGCGGAAAAAGATTTTTTTGAAAAATACCTAAGCCCCGGGGTCACAATTTCAGCAAAAATCTGACTTTCGGGAATTCACTCAAAAATGCTGCCAAACGCTTGCAAATGCTCCCCTGAAAGGTTTGGCAGTCGAAACAGAAGGCTTTTTATCACAGGACAAGAAATCAGCCTTCAACAACTTAACCGGCGGATAAAGATTTTTTTGAAAAAATACCTAAGCCCCGGGGTCACCATTTCAGCAAAAATCTGACTTTCGGGAATTCACTCAAAAATGCTGCCAAACGCTTGCAAATGCTCCCCTGAAAGTTTTGGCAGTCGAAACAGAAGGCTCTTTATCACAGGACAAGAAATCAACCCTCAACAACTTTTGAAAAAATCTCTAAGCCCCGGGGTCACAATTTCAGCAAAAATCTGACTTTTGCCAATTCACTCAAAAATGCTGCCAAACGCTTGCAAATGCTCCCCTGAAAGTTTTGGCAGTCGAAACAGAAGGCTTTTTATCACAGGACAAGAAATCAGACCTCAACAACTTAACCGGAGGAAAATTTTTTTTTTGAAAAATCCCTAAGGCCCGGGGTCACAATTTCAGCAAAAATCTGACTTTCGGGAATTCACTCAAAAATGCTGCCAAACGCTTGCAAATGCTCCCCTGAAAGGTTTGGCAGTCGAAACAAAAAGGCTTTTTATCACAGGACAAGAAATCAGCCCTCAACAACTTAACCGGCGGAAAAAGATTTTTTTGAAAAATCCCTAAGCCCCGGGGTCACAATTTCAGCAAACATCTGACTTTCGGGAATTCACTCAAAAATGCTGCCAAACGCTTGCAAATGCTCCCCTGAAAGGTTTGGCAGTCGAAACAGAAGGCTTTTTATCACAGAACAAGAAATCAGCCCTCAACAACTTTTGAAAAAATCCCTAAGCCCCGGGGTCACAATTTCAGCAAAAATTTGACTTTTGCCAATTCACTCAAAATTGCTGCCAATCGCTTGCAAATGCTCCCCTGAAAGTTTTGGCAGTCGAAACAGAAGGCTTTTTATCACAGGACAAGAAATCAGGCCTCAACAACTTTTGAAAAAATCCCTAAGCCCCGGGGTCACAATTTCAGGAAAAATCTGACTTTTGCCAATTCACTCAAAAATGCTGCCAAACGCTTGCAAATGATCCCTTGAAAGGTTTGGGAGTCGAAACAGAAGGCTTTTTATCACAGGACAAGAAATCAGCCCTCAACAACTTAACCGGCGGAAAAAGATTTTTTTGAAAAATCCCTAAGCCCCGGGGTCACAATTTCAGCAAAAATCTGACTTTCGAGAATTCACTCAAAAATGCTGCCAAACGCTTGCAAATGCTCCCCTGAAAGGTTTGGCAGTCGAAACAGAAGGCTTTTTATCACAGGACAAGAAATCAGCCCTCAACAACTTAACCGGCGGAAAAAGATTTTTTTGAAAAATCCCTAAGCCCCGGGGTCACAATTTCAGCAAAAATCTGACTTTCGGGAATTCACTCAAAAATGCTGCCAAACGCTTGCAAATGATCCCCAGAAAGGTTTGGCAGTCGAAACAGAAGGCTTTTTATCACAGAACAAGAAATCAGCCCTCAACAACTTTTGCAAAAATCCCTAAGCCCCGGGGTCACAATTTCAGCAAAAATCTGACTTTCGGGAATTCACTCAAAAATGCTGCCAAACGCTTGGAAATGCTCCCCTGAAAGGTTTGACAGTCGAAACAGAAGGCTTTTTATCACAGGACAAGAAATCAGCCCTCAACAACTTATCCGGCGGAAAAAGATTTTTTTGAAAAATCCTTAAGCCCCGGGGTCACAATTTCAGCAAACATCTGACTTTCGGGAATTCACTCAAAAATGCTGCCAAACGCTTGCAAATGCTCCCCTGAAAGGTTTGGCAGTCGAAACAAAAAGGCTTTTTATCACAGGACAAGAAATCAGCCCTCAACAACTTAACCGGCGGAAAAAGATTTTTTTGAAAAATCCCTAAGCCCCGGGGTCACAATTTCAGCAAACATCTGACTTTCGGGAATTCACTCAAAAATGCTGCCAAACGCTTGCAAATGCTCCCCTGAAAGGTTTGGCAGTCGAAACAGAAGGCTTTTTATCACAGAACAAGAAATCAGCCCTCAACAACTTTTGAAAAAATCCCTAAGCCCCGGGGTCACAATTTCAGCAAAAATTTGACTTTTGCCAATTCACTCAAAATTGCTGCCAATCGCTTGCAAATGCTCCCCTGAAAGTTTTGGCAGTCGAAACAGAAGGCTTTTTATCACAGGACAAGAAATCAGGCCTCAACAACTTTTGAAAAAATCCCTAAGCCCCGGGGTCACAATTTCAGGAAAAATCTGACTTTTGCCAATTCACTCAAAAATGCTGCCAAACGCTTGCAAATGCTCCCCTGAAAGGTTTGGCAGTCGAAACAGAAGGCTTTTTATCACAGGACAAGAAATCAGCCCTCAACAACTTAACCGGCGGAAAAAGATTTTTTTGAAAAATCCCTAAGCCCCGGGGTCACAATTTCAGCAAAAATCTGACTTTCGGGAATTCACTCAAAAATGCTGCCAAACGCTTGCAAATGCTCCCCTGAAAGGTTTGGCAGTCGAAACAGAAGGCTTTTTATCACAGGACAAGAAATCAGCCCTCAACAACTTAACCGGCGGAAAAAGATTTTTTTGAAAAATCCCTAAGCCCCGGGGTCACAATTTCAGGAAAAATCTGACTTTTGCCAATTCACTCAAAAATGCTGCCAAACGCTTGCAAATGCTCCCCTGAAAGGTTTGGCAGTCGAAACAGAAGGCTTTTTATCACAGGACAAGAAATCAGCCCTCAACAACTTAACCGGCGGAAAAAGATTTTTTTGAAAAATCCCTAAGCCCCGGGGTCACAATTTCAGCAAAAATCTGACTTTCGAGAATTCACTCAAAAATGCTGCCAAACGCTTGCAAATGATCCCCAGAAAGGTTTGGCAGTCGAAACAGAAGGCTTTTTATCACAGAACAAGAAATCAGCCCTCAACAACTTTTGCAAAAATCCCTAAGCCCCGGGGTCACAATTTCAGCAAAAATCTGACTTTCGGGAATTCACTCAAAAATGCTGCCAAACGCTTGCAAATGCTCCCCTGAAAGGTTTGGCAGTCGAAACAGAAGGCTTTTTATCACAGGAAAAGAAATCAGCCCTCAACAACTTATCCGGCGGAAAAAGATTTTTTTGAAAAATCCCTAAGCCCCGGGGTCACAATTTCAGCAAAAATCTGACTTTCGGGAATTCACTCAAAAATGCTGCCAAACGCTTGCAAATGTTCCCCTGAAAGGTTTGGCAGTCGAAACAGAAGGCTTTTTATCACAGGACAAGAAATCAGCCCTCAACAACTTAACCGGCGGATAAAGATTTTTTTGAAAAAATACCTAAGCCCCGGGGTCACCATTTCAGCAAAAATCTGACTTTCGGGAATTCACTCAAAAATGCTGCCAAACGCTTGCAAATGATCCCCTGAAAGTTTTGGCAGTCGAAACAGAAGGCTTTTTATCACAGGACAAGAAATCAGCCCTCAACAACTTTTGAAAAAATCTCTAAGCCCCGGGGTCACAATTTCAGCAAAAATCTGACTTTTGCCAATTCACTCAAAAATGCTGCCAAACGCTTGCAAATGCTCCCCTGAAAGTTTTGGCAGTCGAAACAGAAGGCTTTTTATCACAGGACAAGAAATCAGACCTCAACAACTTAACCGGAGGAAAAATTTTTTTTTGAAAAATCCCTAAGGCCCGGGGTCACAATTTCAGCAAAAATCTGACTTTCGGGAATTCACTCAAAAATGCTGCCAAACGCTTGCAAATGCTCCCCTGAAAGGTTTGGCAGTCGAAACAAAAAGGCTTTTTATCACAGGACAAGAAATCAGCCCTCAACAACTTAACCGGCGGAAAAAGATTTTTTTGAAAAATCCCTAAGCCCCGGGGTCACAATTTCAGCAAACATCTGACTTTCGGGAATTCACTCAAAAATGCTGACAAACGCTTGCAAATGCTCCCCTGAAAGGTTTGGCAGTCGAAACAGAAGGCTTTTTATCACAGAACAAGAAATCAGCCCTCAACAACTTTTGAAAAAATCCCTAAGCCCCGGGGTCACAATTTCAGCAAAAATTTGACTTTTGCCAATTCACTCAAAATTGCTGCCAATCGCTTGCAAATGCTCCCCTGAAAGTTTTGGCAGTCGAAACAGAAGGCTTTTTATCACAGGACAAGAAATCAGGCATCAACAACTTTTGAAAAAATCCCTAAGCCCCGGGGTCACAATTTCAGGAAAAATCTGACTTTTGCCAATTCACTCAAAAATGCTGCCAAACGCTTGCAAATGATCCCTTGAAAGGTTTGGGAGTCGAAACAGAAGGCTTTTTATCACAGGACAAGAAATCAGCCCTCAACAACTTAACCGGCGGAAAAAGATTTTTTTGAAAAATCCCTAAGCCCCGGGGTCACAATTTCAGCAAAAATCTGACTTTCGAGAATTCACTCAAAAATGCTGCCAAACGCTTGCAATGCTCCCCTGAAAGGTTTGGCAGTCGAAACAGAAGGCTTTTTATCACAGGACAAGAAATCAGCCCTCAACAACTTAACCGGCGGAAAAAGATTTTTTTGAAAAATCCCTAAGCCCCGGGGTCACAATTTCAGCAAAAATCTGACTTTCGGGAATTCACTCAAAAATGCTGCCAAACGCTTGCAAATGATCCCCAGAAAGGTTTGGCAGTCGAAACAGAAGGCTTTTTATCACAGAACAAGAAATCAGCCCTCAACAACTTTTGCAAAAATCCCTAAGCCCCGGGGTCACAATTTCAGCAAAAATCTGACTTTCGGGAATTCACTCAAAAATGCTGCCAAACGCTTGGAAATGCTCCCCTGAAAGGTTTGGCAGTCGAAACAGAAGGCTTTTTATCACAGGACAAGAAATCAGCCCTCAACAACTTATCCGGCGGAAAAAGATTTTTTTGAAAAATCCTTAAGCCCCGGGGTCACAATTTCAGCAAACATCTGACTTTCGGGAATTCACTCAAAAATGCTGCCAAACGCTTGCAAATGCTCCCCTGAAAGGTTTGGCAGTCGAAACAAAAAGGCTTTTTATCACAGGACAAGAAATCAGCCCTCAACAACTTAACCGGCGGAAAAAGATTTTTTTGAAAAATCCCTAAGCCCCGGGGTCACAATTTCAGCAAACATCTGACTTTCGGGAATTCACTCAAAAATGCTGCCAAACGCTTGCAAATGCTCCCCTGAAAGGTTTGGCAGTCGAAACAGAAGGCTTTTTATCACAGAACAAGAAATCAGCCCTCAACAACTTTTGAAAAAATCCCTAAGCCCCGGGGTCACAATTTCAGCAAAAATTTGACTTTTGCCAATTCACTCAAAATTGCTGCCAATCGCTTGCAAATGCTCCCCTGAAAGTTTTGGCAGTCGAAACAGAAGGCTTTTTATCACAGGACAAGAAATCAGGCCTCAACAACTTTTGAAAAAATCCCTAAGCCCCGGGGTCACAATTTCAGGAAAAATCTGACTTTTGCCAATTCACTCAAAAATGCTGCCAAACGCTTGCAAATGATCCCTTGAAAGGTTTGGGAGTCGAAACAGAAGGCTTTTTATCACAGGACAAGAAATCAGCCCTCAACAACTTAACCGGCGGAAAAAGATTTTTTTGAAAAATCCCTAAGCCCCGGGGTCACAATTTCAGCAAAAATCTGACTTTCGAGAATTCACTCAAAAATGCTGCCAAACGCTTGCAAATGATCCCCAGAAAGGTTTGGCAGTCGAAACAGAAGGCTTTTTATCACAGAACAAGAAATCAGCCCTCAACAACTTTTGCAAAAATCCCTAAGCCCCGGGGTCACAATTTCAGCAAAAATCTGACTTTCGGGAATTCACTCAAAAATGCTGCCAAACGCTTGCAAATGCTCCCCTGAAAGGTTTGGCAGTCGAAACAGAAGGCTTTTTATCACAGGACAAGAAATCAGCCCTCAACAACTTATCCGGCGGAAAAAGATTTTTTTGAAAAATCCTTAAGCCCCGGGGTCACAATTTCAGCAAACATCTGACTTTCGGGAATTCACTCAAAAATGCTGCCAAACGCTTGCAAATGCTCCCCTGAAAGGTTTGGCAGTCGAAACAAAAAGGCTTTTTATCACAGGACAAGAAATCAGCCCTCAACAACTTAACCGGCGGAAAAAGATTTTTTTGAAAAATCCCTAAGCCCCGGGGTCACAATTTCAGCAAACATCTGACTTTCGGGAATTCACTCAAAAATGCTGCCAAACGCTTGCAAATGCTCCCCTGAAAGGTTTGGCAGTCGAAACAGAAGGCTTTTTATCACAGAACAAGAAATCAGCCCTCAACAACTTTTGAAAAAATCCCTAAGCCCCGGGGTCACAATTTCAGCAAAAATTTGACTTTTGCCAATTCACTCAAAATTGCTGCCAATCGCTTGCAAATGCTCCCCTGAAAGTTTTGGCAGTCGAAACAGAAGGCTTTTTATCACAGGACAAGAAATCAGGCCTCAACAACTTTTGAAAAAATCCCTAAGCCCCGGGGTCACAATTTCAGGAAAAATCTGACTTTTGCCAATTCACTCAAAAATGCTGCCAAACGCTTGCAAATGATCCCTTGAAAGGTTTGGGAGTCGAAACAGAAGGCTTTTTATCACAGGACAAGAAATCAGCCCTCAACAACTTAACCGGCGGAAAAAGATTTTTTTGAAAAATCCCTAAGCCCCGGGGTCACAATTTCAGCAAAAATCTGACTTTCGAGAATTCACTCAAAAATGCTGCCAAACGCTTGCAAATGCTCCCCTGAAAGGTTTGGCAGTCGAAACAGAAGGCTTTTTATCACAGGACAAGAAATCAGCCCTCAACAACTTAACCGACGGAAAAAGATTTTTTTGAAAAATCCCTAAGCCCCGGGGTCACAATTTCAGCAAAAATCTGACTTTCGGGAATTCACTCAAAAATGCTGCCAAACGCTTGCAAATGATCCCCAGAAAGGTTTGGCAGTCGAAACAGAAGGCTTTTTATCACAGGACAAGAAATCAGCCCTCAACAACTTAACCGGCGGAAAAAGATTTTTTTGAAAAATCCCTAAGCCCCGGGGTCACAATTTCAGCAAAAATCTGACTTTCGGGAATTCACTCAAAAATGCTGCCAAACGCTTGCAAATGATCCCCAGAAAGGTTTGGCAGTCGAAACAGAAGGCTTTTTATCACAGAACAAGAAATCAGCCCTCAACAACTTTTGCAAAAATCCCTAAGCCCCGGGGTCACAATTTCAGCAAAAATCTGACTTTCGGGAATTCACTCAAAAATGCTGCCAAACGCTTGGAAATGCTCCCCTGAAAGGTTTGGCAGTCGAAACAGAAGGCTTTTTATCACAGGACAAGAAATCAGCCCTCAACAACTTATCCGGCGGAAAAAGATTTTTTTGAAAAATCCTTAAGCCCCGGGGTCACAATTTCAGCAAACATCTGACTTTCGGGAATTCACTCAAAAATGCTGCCAAACGCTTGCAAATGCTCCCCTGAAAGGTTTGGCAGTCGAAACAAAAAGGCTTTTTATCACAGGACAAGAAATCAGCCCTCAACAACTTAACCGGCGGAAAAAGATTTTTTTGAAAAATCCCTAAGCCCCGGGGTCACAATTTCAGCAAACATCTGACTTTCGGGAATTCACTCAAAAATGCTGCCAAACGCTTGCAAATGCTCCCCTGAAAGGTTTGGCAGTCGAAACAGAAGGCTTTTTATCACAGAACAAGAAATCAGCCCTCAACAACTTTTGAAAAAATCCCTAAGCCCCGAGGTCACAATTTCAGCAAAAATTTGACTTTTGCCAATTCACTCAAAATTGCTGCCAATCGCTTGCAAATGCTCCCCTGAAAGTTTTGGCAGTCGAAACAGAAGGCTTTTTATCACAGGACAAGAAATCAGGCCTCAACAACTTTTGAAAAAATCCCTAAGCCCCGGGGTCACAATTTCAGGAAAAATCTGACTTTTGCCAATTCACTCAAAAATGCTGCCAAACGCTTGCAAATGATCCCTTGAAAGGTTTGGGAGTCGAAACAGAAGGCTTTTTATCACAGGACAAGAAATCAGCCCTCAACAACTTAACCGGCGGAAAAAGATTTTTTTGAAAAATCCCTAAGCCCCGGGGTCACAATTTCAGCAAAAATCTGACTTTCGAGAATTCACTCAAAAATGCTGCCAAACGCTTGCAAATGATCCCCAGAAAGGTTTGGCAGTCGAAACAGAAGGCTTTTTATCACAGAACAAGAAATCAGCCCTCAACAACTTTTGCAAAAATCCCTAAGCCCCGGGGTCACAATTTCAGCAAAAATCTGACTTTCGGGAATTCACTCAAAAATGCTGCCAAACGCTTGGAAATGCTCCCCTGAAAGGTTTGGCAGTCGAAACAGAAGGCTTTTTATCACAGGACAAGAAATCAGCCCTCAACAACTTATCCGGCGGAAAAAGATTTTTTTGAAAAATCCTTAAGCCCCGGGGTCACAATTTCAGCAAACATCTGACTTTAGGGAATTCACTCAAAAATGCTGCCAAACGCTTGCAAATGCTCCCCTGAAAGGTTTGGCAGTCGAAACAAAAAGGCTTTTTATCACAGGACAAGAAATCAGCCCTCAACAACTTAACCGGCGGAAAAAGATTTTTTTGAAAAATCCCTAAGCCCCGGGGTCACAATTTCAGCAAACATCTGACTTTCGGGAATTCACTCAAAAATGCTGCCAAACGCTTGCAAATGCTCCCCTGAAAGGTTTGGCAGTCGAAACAGAAGGCTTTTTATCACAGAACAAGAAATCAGCCCTCAACAACTTTTGAAAAAATCCCTAAGCCCCGGGGTCACAATTTCAGCAAAAATTTGACTTTTGCCAATTCACTCAAAATTGCTGCCAATCGCTTGCAAATGCTCCCCTGAAAGTTTTGGCAGTCGAAACAGAAGGCTTTTTATCACAGGACAAGAAATCAGGCCTCAACAACTTTTGAAAAAATCCCTAAGCCCCGGGGTCACAATTTCAGGAAAAATCTGACTTTTGCCAATTCACTCAAAAATGCTGCCAAACGCTTGCAAATGATCCCTTGAAAGGTTTGGGAGTCGAAACAGAAGGCTTTTTATCACAGGACAAGAAATCAGCCCTCAACAACTTAACCGGCGGAAAAAGATTTTTTTGAAAAATCCCTAAGCCCCGGGGTCACAATTTCAGCAAAAATCTGACTTTCGAGAATTCACTCAAAAATGCTGCCAAACGCTTGCAAATGCTCCCCTGAAAGGTTTGGCAGTCGAAACAGAAGGCTTTTTATCACAGGACAAGAAATCAGCCCTCAACAACTTAACCGGCGGAAAAAGATTTTTTTGAAAAATCCCTAAGCCCCGGGGTCACAATTTCAGCAAAAATCTGACTTTCGGGAATTCACTCAAAAATGCTGCCAAACGCTTGCAAATGCTCCCCTGAAAGGTTTGGCAGTCGAAACAGAAAGCTTTTTATCACAGGACAAGAAATCAGCCCTCAGCAACTTAACCGGCGGATAAAGATTTTTTTGAAAAAATACCTAAGCCCCGGGGTCACAATTTCAGCAAAAATCTGACTTTCGGGAATTCACTCAAAAATGCTGCCAAACGCTTGCAAATGCTCCCCTGAAAGTTTTGGCAGTCGAAACAGAAGGCTTTTTATCACAGGACAAGAAATCAGCCCTCAACAACTTTTGAAAAAATCTCTAAGCCCCGGGGTCACAATTTCAGCAAAAATCTGACTTTTGCCAATTCCCTCAAAAATGCTGCAAATCGCTTGCAAATGCTCCCCTGAAAGTTTGGCAGTCGAAACAGAAGGCTTTTTATCACAGGACAAGAAATCAGACCTCAACAACTTAACCGGAGGAAAAATTTTTTTTTGAAAAATCCCTGAGCCCCGGGGTCACAATTTCAGCAAACATCTGACTTTCGGGAATTCACTCAAAAATGCTGCCAAACGCTTGCAAGTGCTCCCCTGAAAGGTTTGGCAGTCGAAACAGAAGGCTTTTTATCACAGGACAAGAAATCAGCCCTCAACAAATTAACCAGCGGAAAAAGATTTTTTTGAAAAATCCCTAAGCCCCGGGGTCACAATTTCAGCAAAAATCTGACTTTCGGGAATTCACTCAAAAATGCTGCCAAACGCTTGCAAATGCTCCCCTGAAAGGTTTGGCAGTCGAAACAGAAGGCTTTTTATCACAGAACAAGAAATCAGCCCTCAACAACTTTTGAAAAAATCTCTAAGCCCCGGGGTCACAATTTCAGCAAAAATCTGACTTTTGCCAATTCACTCAAAAATGCTGCAAATCGCGTTCAAATGCTCCCCTGAAAGTTTGGCAGTCGAAACAGGAGGCTTTTTATCACAGGACAAGAAATCAGACCTCAACAACTTAACCGGAGGAAAAAATTTTTTTTGAAAAATCCCTAAGCCCCGGGGTCACAATTTCAGCAAAAATCTGACTTTCGGGAATTCACTCAAAAATGCTGCCAAACGCTTGCAAATGCTCCCCTGAAAGGTTTGGCAGTCGAAACAGAAGGCTTTTTATCACAGGACAAGAAATCAGCCCTCAACAACTTAAGCGGCGGAAAAAGATTTTTTTGAAAAATCCCTAAGCCCCGGGGTCACAATTTCAGCAAAAATCTGACTTTCGGGAATTCACTCAAAAATGCTGCCAAACGGTTGCAAATGCTCCCCTGAAAGTTTTGGCAGTCGAAACAGAAGGCTTTTTATCACAGGACAAGAAATCAGCCCTCAACAACTTTTGAAAAAATCTCTAAGCCCCGGGGTCACAATTTCAGCAAAAATCTGACTTTTGCCAGTTCACTCAAAAATGCTGCCAATCGCTTGCAAATGCTCCCCTGAAAGTTTTGGCAGTCGAAACAGAAGGCTTTTTATCACAGGACAAGAAATCAGCCCTCAACAACTTTTGAAAAAATCCCTAAGCCCCGGGGTCACAATTTCAGCAAAAATCTGACTTTTGCCAATTCACTCAAAAATGCTGCCAAACGCTTGCAAATGCTCCCCTAAAAGTTTTGGCAGTCGAAACAGAAGGCTTTTTATCACAGGACAAGAAATCAGCCCTCAACAAATTAACCAGCGGAAAAAGATTTTTTTGAAAAATCCCTAAGCCCCGGGGTCACAATTTCAGCAAAAATCTGACTTTCGGGAATTCACTCAAAAATGCTGCCAAACGCTTGCAAATGCTCCCCTGAAAGGTTTGGCAGTCGAAAAAGAAGGCTTTTTATCACAGAACAAGAAATCAGCCCTCAACAACATTTGAAAAAATCCCTAAGCCCCGGGGTCACAATTTCAGCAAAAATCTGACTTTTGCCAATTCACTCAAAAATACTGCCAAACGCTTGCAAATGATCCCTTGAAAGGTTTGGCAGTCGAAACAGAAGGTTTTTTATCACAGGACAAGAAATCAGCCCTCAACAACTTAACCGGCGGAAAAAGATTTTTTTGAAAAATCCCTAAGCCCCGGGGTCACAATTTCAGCAAATATCTGACTTTCGGGAATTCACTCAAAAATGCTGCCAAACGCTTGCAAAGGATCCCTTGAAAGGTTTGGCAGTCGAAACAGAAGGGTTTTTATCACAGGACAAGAAATCAGCCCTCAACAACTTAACCGGCGGAAAAAGATTTTTTTGAAAAATCCCTAAGCCCCGGGGTAACAATTTCAGCAAAAATCTGACTTTCGGGAATTCAATCAAAAATGCTGCCAAACGCTTGCAAATGCTCCCCTGAAAGGTTTGGCAGTCGAAACAGAAGGCTTTTTATCACAGGACAAGAAATCAGCCCTCAACAACTTAACCGGCGGAAAAAGATTTTTTTGAAAAATCCCTAAGCCCCGGGGTCACAATTTCAGCAAAAATCTGACTTTCGGGAATTCACTCAAAAATGCTGCCAAACGCTTGCAAATGCTCCCCTGAAAGCTTTGGCAGTCGAAACAGAAAGCTTTTTATCACAGGACAAGAAATCAGCCCTCAACAACTTAACCGGCGGATAAAGATTTTTTTGAAAAAATACCTAAGCCCCGGGGTCACAATTTCAGCAAAAATCTGACTTTCGGGAATTCACTCAAAAATGCTGCCAAACGCTTGCAAATGCTCCCCTGAAAGTTTTGGCAGTCGAAACAGAAGGCTTTTTATCACAGGACAAGAAATCAGCCCTCAACAACTTTTGAAAAAATCTCTAAGCCCCGGGGTCACAATTTCAGCAAAAATCTGACTTTTGCCAATTCACTCAAAAATGCTGCAAATCGCTTGCAAATGCTCCCCTGAAAGTTTGGCAGTCGAAACAGAAGGCTTTTTATCACAGGACAAGAAATCAGACATCAACAACTTAACCGGAGGAAAATTTTTTTTTTGAAAAATCCCTAAGCCCCGGGGTCACAATTTCAGCAAACATCTGACTTTCGGGAATTCACTCAAAAATGCTGCCAAACGCTTGCAAATGCTCCCCTGAAAGGTTTGGCAGTCGAAACAGAAGGCTTTTTATCACAGGACAAGAAATCAGCCCTCAACAAATTAACCAGCGGAAAAAGATTTTTTTGAAAAATCCCTAAGCCCCGGGGTCACAATTTCAGCAAAAATCTGACTTTCGGGAATTCACTCAAAAATGCTGCCAAACGCTTGCAAATGCTCCCCTGAAAGGTTTGGCAGTCGAAACAGAAGGCTTTTTATCACAGGACAAGAAATCAGCCCTCAACAACTTAACCGGCGGATAAAGATTTTTTTGAAAAAATACCTAAGCCCCGGGGTCACAATTTCAGCAAAAATCTGACTTTCGGGAATTCACTCAAAAATGCTGCCAAACGCTTGCAAATGCTCCCCTGAAAGTTTTGGCAGTCGAAACAGAAGGCTTTTTATCACAGGACAAGAAATCAGCCCTCAACAACTTTTGAAAAAATCTCTAAGCCCCGGGGTCACAATTTCAGCAAAAAACTGACTTTTGCCAATTCACTCAAAAATGCTGCAAATCGCTTGCAAATGCTCCCCTGAAAGTTTGGCAGTCGAAACAGAAGGCTTTTTATCACAGGACAAGAAATCAGACCTCAACAACTTTTGAAAAAATCCCTCAGCCCCAGGGTCACAATTTCAGCAAAAATCTGACTTTTGCCAATTCACTCAAAAATGCTGCCAAACGCTTGCAAATGCTCCCCTGAAAGTTTTGGCAGTCGAAACAGAAGGCTTTTTATCACAGGACAAGAAATCAGCCCTCAATAACTTTTGAAAAAATCCCTAAGCCCCGGGGTCACAATTTCAGCAAAAATCTGACTTTTGCCAATTCACTCAAAAATGCTGCAAATCGCTTGCAAATGCTCCCCTGAAAGTTTGGCAGTCGAAACAGAAGGTTTTTTATCACAGGACAAGAAATCAGACCTCAACAACTTAACCGGCGGAAAAAGATTTTTTTGAAAAATCCCTAAGCCCCGGGGTCACAATTTCAGCAAAAATCTGACTTTCGGGAATTCACTCAAAAATGCTGCCAAACGCTTGCAAATGCTCCCCTGAAAGCTTTGGCAGTCGAAACAGAAAGCATTTTATCACAGGACAAGAAATCAGCCCTCAACAACTTAACCGGCGGATAAAGATTTTTTTGAAAAAATCCCTAAGCCCCGGGGTCACAATTTCAGCAAAAATCTGACTTTCGGGAATTCACTCAAAAATGCTGCCAAACGCTTGCAAATGCTCCCCTGAAAGTTTTGGCATTCGAAACAGAAGGCTTTTTATCACAGGACAAGAAATCAGCCCTCAACAACTTTTGAAAAAATCTCTAAGCCCCGGGGTCACAATTTCAGCAAAAATCTGACTTTCAGGAATTCACTCAAAAATGCTGCAAATCACTTGCAAATGCTCCCCTGAAAGTTTGGCAGTCGAAACAGAAGGCTTTTTATCACAGGACAAGAAATCAGACCTCAACAACTTAACCGGAGGAAATTTTTTTTTTTGAAAAATCCCTAAGCCCCGGGGTCACAATTTCAGCAAACATCTGACTTTCGGGAATTCACTCAAAAATGCTGCCAAACGCTTGCAAATGCTCCCCTGAAAGGTTTGGCAGTCGAAACAGAAGGCTTTTTATCACAGGACAAGAAATCAGCCCTCAACAAATTAACCAGCGGAAAAAGATTTTTTTGAAAAATCCCTAAGCCCCGGGGTCACAATTTCAGCAAAAATCTGACTTTCGGGAATTCACTCAAAAATGCTGCCAAACGCTTGCAAATGCTCCCCTGAAAGGTTTGGCAGTCGAAACAGAAGGCTTTTTATCACAGGACAAGAAATCAGCCCTCAACAACTTAACCGGCGGATAAAGTTTTTTTTGAAAAAATACCTAAGCCCCGGGGTCACAATTTCAGCAAAAATCTGACTTTCGGGAATTCACTCAAAAATGCTGCCAAACGCTTGCAAATGCTCCCCTGAAAGTTTTGGCAGTCGAAACAGAAGGCTTTTTATCACAGGACAAGAAATCAGCCCTCAACAACTTTTGAAAAAATCTCTAAGCCCCGGGGTCACAATTTCAGCAAAAAACTGACTTTTGCCAATTCACTCAAAAAAGGCTGCAAATCGCTTGCAAATGCTCCCCTGAAAGTTTGGCAGTCGAAACAGAAGGCTTTTTATCACAGGACAAGAAATCAGACCTCAACAACTTTTGAAAAAATCCCTAAGCCCCAGGGTCACAATTTCAGCAAAAATCTGACTTTTGCCAATTCACTCAAAAATGCTGCAAAACGCTTGCAAATGCTCCCCTGAAAGTTTTGGCAGTCGAAACAGAAGGCTTTTTATCACAGGACAAGAAATCAGCCCTCAATAACTTTTGAAAAAATCTCTAAGCCCCGGGGTCACAATTTCAGCAAAAATCTGACTTTTGCCAATTCACTCAAAAATGCTGCAAATCGCTTGCAAATGCTCCCCTGAAAGTTTGGCAGTCGAAACAGAAGGCTTTTTATCACAGGACAAGAAATCAGACCTCAACAACTTAACCGGCGGAAAAAGATTTTTTTGAAAAATCCCTAAGCCCCGGGGTCACAATTTCAGCAAAAATCTGACTTTCGGGAATTCACTCAAAAATGCTGCCAAACACTTGCAAATGCTCCCCTGAAAGGTTTGGCAGTCGAAACAGAAGGCTTTTCATCACAGGACAAGAAATCAGCCCTCAACAACTTAACCGGCGGAAAAAGATTTTTTTGAAAAATCCCTAAGCCCCGGGGTCACAATTTCAGCAAAAATCTGACTTTCGGGAATTCACTCAAAAATGCTGCCAAACGCTTGCAAATGCTCCCCTGAAAGGTTTGGCAGTCGAAACAGAAGGCTTTTTATCACAGGACAAGAAATCAGCCCTCAACAACTTAACCGGCGGAAAAAGATTTTTTTGAAAAATCCCTAAGCCCCGGGGTGACAATTTCAGCAAAAAACTGACTTTCGGGAATTCAGTCAAATACGGTGCCGAACGCTTGCAAATGCTCGCCTGAAAGTTTTGGCAGTCGAAACAGAAGGCTTTTTATCACAGGACAAGAAATCAGCCCTCAACAACTTTTGAAAAAATCTCTAAGCCCCGGGGTCACAATTTCAGCAAAAATCTGACTTTTGCCAATTCACTCAAAAATGCTGCAAATCGCTTGCAAATGCTCCCCTGAAAGTTTGGCAGTCGAAACAGGAGGCTTTTTATCACAGGACGAGAAATCAGACCTCAACAACTTAACCGGCCGAAAAAGATTTTTTTGAAAAATCCCTAAGCCCCGGGGTCACAATTTCAGCAAAAATCTGACTTTCGGGAATTCACTCAAAAATGCTGCCAAACGGTTGCAAATGCTCCCCTGAAAGGTTTGGCAGTCGAAACAGAAGGCTTTTTATCACAGGACAAGAAATCAGCACTCAACAACTTAACCGGCGGAAAAAGATTTTTTTGAAAAATCCCTAAGCCCCGGGGTCACAATTTCAGCAAAAATCTGACTTTCGGGAATTCACTCAAAAATGCTTCCAAACGGTTGCAAATGCTCCCCTGAAAGTTTTGGCAGTCGAAACAGAAGGCTTTTTATCACAGAACAAGAAATCAGCCCTCAACAACTTTTGAAAAAATTCCTAAGCTCCAGGGTCACAATTTCAGCAAAAATTTGACTTTTGCCAATTCACTCAAAATTGCTGCCAATCGCTTGCAAATGCTCCCCTGAAAGTTTTGGCAGTCGAAACAGAAGGCTTTTTATCACAGGACAAGAAATCAGCCCTCAACAACTTTTGAAAAAATCTCTAAGCCCCGGGGTCACAATTTCAGCAAAAATCTGACTTTTGCCAATTCACTCAAAAATGCTGCAAATCGCGTGCAAATGCTCCCCTGAAAGTTTGGCAGTCGAAACAGGAGGCTTTTTATCACAGGACAAGAAATCAGACCTCAACAACTTAACCGGCGGAAAAAGATTTTTTTGAAAAATCCCTAAGCCCCGGGGTCACAATTTCAGCAAAAATCTGACTTTCGGGAATTCACTCAAAAATGCTGCCAAACGCTTGCAAATGCTCCCCTGAAAGGTTTGGCAGTCGAAACAGAAGGCTTTTTATCACAGGACAAGAAATCAGCCCTCAACAACTTAACCGGCGGATAAAGATTTTTTTGAAAAATCCCTAAGCCCCGGGGTCACAATTTCAGCAAAAAACTGACTTTCGGGAATTCAGTCAAATACGGTGCCGAACGCTTGCAAATGCTCGCCTGAAAGTTTTGGCAGTCGAAACAGAAGGCTTTTTATCACAGGACAAGAAATCAGCCCTCAACAACTTTTGAAAAAATCTCTAAGCCCCGGGGTCACAATTTCAGCAAAAATCTGACTTTTGCCAATTCACTCAAAAATGCTGCAAATCGCTTGCAAATGCTCCCCTGAAAGTTTGGCAGTCGAAACAGGAGGCTTTTTATCACAGGACAAGAAATCAGCCCTCAACAACTTTTGAAAAAATCTCTAAGCCCCGGGGTCACAATTTCAGCAAAAATCTGACTTTTGTAAATTCACTCAAAAATGCTGCAAATCGCGTGCAAATGCTCCCCTGAAAGTTTGGCAGTCGAAACAGGAGGCTTTTTATCACAGGACAAGAAATCAGACCTCAACAAATTAACCGGAGGAAAAAATTTTTTTTGAAAAATCCCTAAGCCCCGGGGACACAATTTCAGCAAAAAACTGACTTTCGGGAATTCACTCAAAAATGCTGCCAAACGCTTGCAAATGCTCCCCTGAAAGGTTTGGCAGTCGAAACAGAAGGCTTTTTATCACAAGACAAGAAATCAGCCCTCAACAACTTAACCGGCGGAAAAAGATTTTTTTGAAAAATCCCTAAGCCCCGGGGTCACAATTTCAGCAAAAATCTGACTTTCGGGAATTCACTCAAAAATGCTGCCAAACGGTTGCAAATGCTCCCCTGAAAGTTTTGGCAGTCGAAACAGAAGGCTTTTTATCACAGGACAAGAAATCAGCCCTCAACAACTTTTGAAAAAATCTCTAAGCCCCGGGGTCACAATTTCAGCAAAAATCTGACTTTTTCCAATACACTCAAAAATGCTGCCAATCGCTTGCAAATGCTCCCCTGAAAGTTTTGGCAGTCGAAACAGAAGGCTTTTTATCACAGGACAAGAAATCAGACCTCAACAACTTTTAAAAAAATCCCTAAGCCCCGGGGTCACAATTTCAGCAAAAATCTGACTTTTGCCAATTCACTCAAAAATGCTGCCAAACGCTTGCAAATGCTCCCCTGAAAGTTTTGGCAGTCGAAACAGAAGGCTTTTTATCACAGGACAAGAAATCAGCCCTCAACAAATTAACCAGCGGAAAAAGATTTTTTTGAAAAATCCCTAAGCCCCGGGGTCACAATTTCAGCAAAAATCTGACTTTCGGGAATTCACTCAAAAATGCTGCCAAACGCTTGCAAATGCTCCCCTGAAAGGTTTGGCAGTCGAAAAAGAAGGCTTTTTATCACAGGACAAGAAATCAGACCTCAACAACTTAACCGGCCGAAAAAGATTTTTTTGAAAAATCCCTAAGCCCCGGGGTCACAATTTCAGCAAAAATCTGACTTTTGCCAATTCACTCAAAAATGCTGCAAATCGCGTGCAAATGCTCCCCTGAAAGTTTGGCAGTCGAAACAGGAGGCTTTTTATCACAGGACAAGAAATCAGACCTCAACAAATTAACCGAAGGAAAAAAATTTTTTTGAAAAATCCCTAAGCCCCGGGGTCACAATTTCAGCAAAAAACTGACTTTCGGGAATTCACTCAAAAATGCTGCCAAACGCTTGCAAATGCTCCCCTGAAAGGTTTGGCAGTCGAAACAGAAGGCTTTTTATCACAGGACAAGAAATCAGCCCTCAACAACTTAACCGGCGGAAAAAGATTTTTTTGAAAAATCCCTAAGCCCCGGGGTCACAATTTCAGCAAAAATCTGACTTTCGGGAATTCACTCAAAAATGCTGCCAAACGGTTGCAAATGCTCCCCTGAAAGTTTTGGCAGTCGAAACAGAAGGCTTTTTATCACAGGACAAGAAATCAGCCCTCAACAACTTTTGAAAAAATCTCTAAGCCCCGGGGTCACAATTTCAGCAAAAATCTGACTTTTGCCAATACACTCAAAAATGCTGCCAATCGCTTGCAAATGCTCCCCTGAAAGTTTTGGCAGTCGAAACAGAAGGCTTTTTATCACAGGACAAGAAATCAGACCTCAACAACTTTTAAAAAAATCCCTAAGCCCCGGGGTCACAATTTCAGCAAAAATCTGACTTTCGGGAATTCACTCAAAAATGCTGCCAAACGCTTGCAAATGCTCCCCTGAAAGGTTTGGCAGTCGAAACAGAAGGCTTTTTATCACAGGACAAGAAATCAGCCCTCAACAAATTAACCAGCGGAAAAAGATTTTTTTGAAAAATCCCTAAGCCCCGGGGTCACAATTTCAGCAAAAATCTGACTTTCGGGAATTCACTCAAAAATGCTGCCAAACGCTTGCAAATGCTCCCCTGAAAGGTTTGGCAGTCGAAACAGAAGGCTTTTTATCACAGAACAAGAAATCAGCCCTCAACAACTTTTGAAAAAATCTCTAAGCCCCGGGGTCACAATTTCAGCAAAAATCTGACTTTTGCCAATTCACTCAAAAATGCTGCAAATCGCGTTCAAATGCTCCCCTGAAAGTTTGGCAGTCGAAACAGGAGGCTTTTTATCACAGGACAAGAAATCAGACCTCAACAACTTAACCGGAGGAAAAAATTTTTTTTGAAAAATCCCTAAGCCAAGGGGTCACAATTTCAGCAAAAATCTGACTTTCGGGAATTCACTCAAAAATGCTGCCAAACGCTTGCAAATGCTCCCCTGAAAGGTTTGGCAGTCGAAACAGAAGGCTTTTTATCACAGAACAAGAAATCAGCCCTCAACAACTTTTGAAAAAATCTCTAAGCCCCGGGGTCACAATTTCAGCAAAAATCTGACTTTCGGGAATTCACTCAAAAATGCTGCAAATCGCGTGCAAATGCTCCCCTGAAAGTTTGGCAGTCGAAACAGGAGGCTTTTTATCACAGGACAAGAAATCAGACCTCAACAACTTAACCGGCCGAAAAAGATTTTTTTGAAAAATCCCTAAGCCCCGGGGTCACAATTTCAGCAAAAATCTGACTTTCGGGAATTCACTCAAAAATGCTGCCAAACGGTTGCAAATGCTCCCCTGAACGTTTTGGCAGTCGAAACAGAAGGCTTTTTATCACAGGACAAGAAATCAGCCCTCAACAACTTTTGAAAAAATCTCTAAGCCCCGGGGTCACAATTTCAGCAAAAATCTGACTTTTGCCAATTCACTCAAAAATGCTGCCAATCGCTTGCAAATGCTCCCCTGAAAGTTTTGGCAGTCGAAACAGAAGGCTTTTTATCACAGGACAAGAAATCAGCCCTCAACAACTTTTGAAAAAATCCCTAAGCCCCGGGGTCACAATTTCAGCAAAAATCTGACTTTTGCCAATTCACTCAAAAATGCTGCCAAACGCTTGCAAATGCTCCCCTGAAAGTTTTGGCAGTCGAAACAGAAGGCTTTTTATCACAGGACAAGAAATCAGCCCTCAACAAATTAACCAGCGGAAAAAGATTTTTTTGAAAAATCCCTAAGCCCCGGGGTCACAATTTCAGCAAAAATCTGACTTTCGGGAATTCACTCAAAAATGCTGCCAAACGCTTGCAAATGCTCCCCTGAAAGGTTTGGCAGTCGAAAAAGAAGGCTTTTTATCACAGAACAAGAAATCAGCCCTCAACAAATTAACCGGCGGATAAAGATTTTTTTGAAAAAATACCTAAGCCCCGGGGTCACAATTTCAGCAAAAATATGACTTTCGGGAATTCACTCAAAAATGCTGCCAAACGCTTGCAAATGCTCCCCTGAAAGTTTTGGCAGTCGAAACAGAAGGCTTTTTATCACAGGACAAGAAATCAGCCCTCAACAACTTTTGAAAAAATCTCTAAGCCCCGGGGTCACAATTTCAGCAAAAATCTGACTTTTGCCAATTCACTCAAAAATCCTGCAAATCGCTTGCAAATGCTCCCCTGAAAGTTTGGCAGTCGAAACAGAAGGCTTTTTATCACAGGACAAGAAATCAGACCTCAACAACTTAACCGGAGGAAAATTTTTTTTTTGAAAAATCCCTAAGCCCCGGGGTCACAATTTCAGCAAACATCTGACTTTCGGGAATTCACTCAAAAATGCTGCCAAACGCTTGCAAATGCTCCCCTGAAAGGTTTGGCAGTCGAAACAGAAGGCTTTTTATCACAGGACAAGAAATCAGCCCTCAACAAATTAACCAGCGGAAAAAGATTTTTTTGAAAAATCCCTAAGCCCCGGGGTCACAATTTCAGCAAAAATCTGACTTTCGGGAATTCACTCAAAAATGCTGCCAAACGCTTGCAAATGCTCCCCTGAAAGGTTTGGCAGTCGAAACAGAAGGCTTTTTATCACAGGACAAGAAATCAGCCCTCAACAACTTAACCGGCGGATAAAGATTTTTTTGAAAAAATACCTAAGCCCCGGGGTCACAATTTCAGCAAAAATCTGACTTTCGGGAATTCACTCAAAAATGCTGCCAAACGCTTGCAAATGCTCCCCTGAAAGTTTTGGCAGTCGAAACAGAAGGCTTTTTATCACAGGACAAGAAATCAGCCCTCAACAACTTTTGAAAAAATCTCTAAGCCCCGGGGTCACAATTTCAGCAAAAAACTGACTTTTGCCAATTCACTCAAAAATGCTGCAAATCGCTTGCAAATGCTCCCCTGAAAGTTTGGCAGTCGAAACAGAAGGCTTTTTATCACAGGACAAGAAATCAGACCTCAACAACTTTTGAAAAAATCCCTAAGGGGTCACAATTTCAGCAAAAATCTGACTTTTGCCAATTCACTCAAAAATGCTGCCAAACGCTTGCAAATGCTCCCCTGAAAGTTTTGGCAGTCGAAACAGAAGGCTTTTTATCACAGGACAAGAAATCAGCCCTCAATAACTTTTGAAAAAATCCCTAAGCCCCGGGGTCACAATTTCAGCAAAAATCTGACTTTTGCCAATTCACTCAAAAATGCTGCAAATCGCTTGCAAATGCTCCCCTGAAAGTTTGGCAGTCGAAACAGAAGGCTTTTTATCACAGGACAAGAAATCAGACCTCAACAACTTAACCGGCGGAAAAAGATTTTTTTGAAAAATCCCTAAGCCCCGGGGTCACAATTTCAGCAAAAATCTGACTTTCGGGAATTCACTCAAAAATGCTGCCAAACACTTGCAAATGCTCCCCTGAAAGGTTTGGCAGTCGAAACAGAAGGCTTTTCATTACAGGACAAGAAATCAGCCCTCAACAACTTAACCGGCGGAAAAAGATTTTTTTGAAAAATCCCTAAGCCCCGGGGTCACAATTTCAACAAAAATCTGACTTTCGGGAATTCACTCAAAAATGCTGCCAAACGCTTGCAAATGCTCCCCTGAAAGGTTTGGCAGTCGAAACAGAAGGCTTTTTATCACAGGACAAGAAATCAGCCCTCAACAACTTAACTGGCGGAAAAAGATTTTTTTGAAAAATCCCTAAGCCCCGGGGTGACAATTTCAGCAAAAAACTGACTTTCGGGAATTCAGTCAAATACGGTGCCGAACGCTTGCAAATGCTCGCCTGAAAGTTTTGGCAGTCGAAACAGAAGGCTTTTTATCACAGGACAAGAAATCAGCCCTCAACAACTTTTGAAAAAATCTCTAAGCCCCGGGGTCACAATTTCAGCAAAAATCTGACTTTTGCCAATTCACTCAAAATTGCTGCCAATCGCTTGCAAATGCTCCCCTGAAAGTTTTGGCAGTCGAAACAGAAGGCTTTTTATCACAGGACAAGAAATCAGCCCTCAACAACTTTTGAAAAAATCTCTAAGCCCCGGGGTCACAATTTCAGCAAAAATCTGACTTTTGCAAATTCACTCAAAAATGCTGCAAATCGCGTGCAAATGCTCCCCTGAAAGTTTGGCAGTCGAAACAGGAGGCTTTTTATCACAGGACAAGAAATCAGACCTCAACAACTTAACCGGCGGAAAAAGATTTTTTTGAAAAATCCCTAAGCCCCGGGGTCACAATTTCAGCAAAAATCTGACTTTCGGGAATTCACTCAAAAATGCTGCCAAACGCTTGCAAATGCTCCCCTGAAAGGTTTGGCAGTCGAAACAGAAGGCTTTTTATCACAGGACAAGAAATCAGCCCTCAACAACTTAACCGGCGGATAAAGATTTTTTTGAAAAATCCCTAAGTCCCGGGGTCACAATTTCAGCAAAAAACTGACTTTCGGGAATTCAGTCAAATACGGTGCCGAACGCTTGCAAATGCTCGCCTGAAAGTTTTGGCAGTCGAAACAGAAGGCTTTTTATCACAGGACAAGAAATCAGCCCTCAACAACTTTTGAAAAAATCTCTAAGCCCCGGGGTCACAATTTCAGCAAAAATCTGACTTTCGGGAATTCACTCAAAAATGCTGCCAAACGCTTGCAAATGCTCCCCTGAAAGGTTTGGCAGTCGAAACAGAAGGCTTTTTATCACAGAACAAGAAATCAGCCCTCAACAACTTTTGAAAAAATCTCTAAGCCCCGGGGTCACAATTTCAGCAAAAATCTGACTTTTGCCAATTCACTCAAAAATGCTGCAAATCGCGTGCAAATGCTCCCCTGAAAGTTTGGCAGTCGAAACAGGAGGCTTTTTATCACAGGACAAGAAATCAGACCTCAACAACTTAACCGGCCGAAAAAGATTTTTTTGAAAAATCCCTAAGCCCCGGGGTCACAATTTCAGCAAAAATCTGACTTTCGGGAATTCACTCAAAAATGCTGCCAAACGGTTGCAAATGCTCCCCTGAACGTTTTGGCAGTCGAAACAGAAGGCTTTTTATCACAGGACAAGAAATCAGCCCTCAACAACTTTTGAAAAAATCTCTAAGCCCCGGGGTCACAATTTCAGCAAAAATCTGACTTTTGCCAATTCACTCAAAAATGCTGCCAATCGCTTGCAAATGCTCCCCTGAAAGTTTTGGAAGTCGAAACAGAAGGCTTTTTATCACAGGACAAGAAATCAGCCCTCAACAACTTTTGAAAAAATCCCTAAGCCCCGGGGTCACAATTTCAGCAAAAATCTGACTTTTGCCAATTCACTCAAAAATGCTGCCAAACGCTTGCAAATGCTCCCCTGAAAGGTTTGGCAGTCGAAACAGAAGGCTTTTTATCACAGGACAAGAAATCAGCCCTCAACAAATTAACCAGCGGAAAAAGATTTTTTTGAAAAATCCCTAAGCCCCGGGGTCACAATTTCAGCAAAAATCTGACTTTCGGGAATTCACTCAAAAATGCTGCCAAACGCTTGCAAATGCTCCCCTGAAAGGTTTGGCAGTCGAAAAAGAAGGCTTTTTATCACAGAACAAGAAATCAGCCCTCAACAACTTTTGAAAAAATCCCTAAGCCCCGGGGTCACAATTTCAGCAAAAATCTGACTTTTGCCAATTCACTCAAAAATACTGCCAAACGCTTGCAAATGATCCCTTGAAAGGTTTGGCAGTCGAAACAGAAGGCTTTTTATCACAGGACAAGAAATCAGCCCTCAACAACTTAACCGGCGGAAAAAGATTTCTTTGAAAGATCCCTAAGCCCCGGGGTCACAATTTCAGCAAAAATCTGACTTTCGGGAATTCAATCAAAAATGCTGCCAAACGCTTGCAAATGCTCCCCTGAAAGGTTTGGCAGTCGAAACAGAAGGCTTTTTATCACAGGACAAGAAATCAGCCCTCAACAACTTAACCGGCGGAAAAAGATTTTTTTGAAAAATCCCTAAGCCCCGGGGTCACAATTTCAGCAAAAATCTGACTTTCGGGAATTCACTCAAAAATGCTGCCAAACGCTTGCAAATGCTCCCCTGAAAGGTTTGGCAGTCGAAACAGAAGGCTTTTTATCACAGGACAAGAAATCAGCCCTCAACAACTTTTGAAAAAATCTCTAAGCCCCGGGGTCACAATTTCAGCAAAAATCTGACTTTTGCCAATTCACTCAAAAATGCTGCCAATCGCTTGCAAATGCTCCCCTGAAAGTTTTGGCAGTCGAAACAGAAGGCTTTTTATCACAGGACAAGAAATCAGCCCTCAACAAATTAACCAGCGGAAAAAGATTTTTTTGAAAAATCCCTAAGCCCCGGGGTCACAATTTCAGCAAAAATCTGACTTTCGGGAATTCACTCAAAAATGCTGCCAAACGCTTGCAAATGCTCCCCTGAAAGGTTTGGCAGTCGAAAAAGAAGGCTTTTTATCACAGAACAAGAAATCAGCCCTCAACAACTTTTGAAAAAATCCCTAAGCCCCGGGGTCACAATTTCAGCAAAAATCTGACTTTTGCCAATTCACTCAAAAATACTGCCAAACGCTTGCAAATGATCCCTTGAAAGGTTTGGCAGTCGAAACAGAAGGCTTTTTATCACAGGACAAGAAATCAGCCCTCAACAACTTAACCGGCGGAAAAAGATTTTTTTGAAAGATCCCTAAGCCCCGGGGTCACAATTTCAGCAAATATCTGACTTTCGGGAATTCACTCAAAAATGCTGCCAAACGCTTGCAAAGGATCCCTTGAAAGGTTTGGCAGACGAAACAGAAGGGTTTTTATCACAGGACAAGAAATCAGCCCTCAACAACTTAACCGGCGGAAAAAGATTTTTTTGAAAAATCCCTAAGCCCCGGGGTAACAATTTCAGCAAAAATCTGACTTTCGGGAATTCAATCAAAAATGCTGCCAAACGCTTGCAAATGCTCCCCTGAAAGGTTTGGCAGTCGAAACAGAAGGCTTTTTATCACAGGACAAGAAATCAGCCCTCAACAACTTAACCGGCGGAAAAAGATTTTTTTGAAAAATCCCTAAGCCCCGGGGTCACAATTTCAGCAAAAATCTGACTTTCGGGAATTCACTCAAAAATGCTGCCAAACGCTTGCAAATGCTCCCCTGAAAGGTTTGGCAGTCGAAAAAGAAGGCTTTTTATCACAGAACAAGAAATCAGCCCTCAACAACTTTTGAAAAAATCCCTAAGCCCCGGGGTCACAATTTCAGCAAAAATCTGACTTTTGCCAATTCACTCAAAAATACTGCCAAACGCTTGCAAATGATCCCTTGAAAGGTTTGGCAGTCGAAACAGAAGGCTTTTTATCACAGGACAAGAAATCAGCCCTCAACAACTTAACCGGCGGAAAAAGATTTTTTTGAAAGATCCCTAAGCCCCGGGGTCACAATTTCAGCAAATATCTGACTTTCGGGAATTCACTCAAAAATGCTGCCAAACGCTTGCAAAGGATCCCTTGAAAGGTTTGGCAGACGAAACAGAAGGGTTTTTATCACAGGACAAGAAATCAGCCCTCAACAACTTAACCGGCGGAAAAAGATTTTTTTGAAAAATCCCTAAGCCCCGGGGTAACAATTTCAGCAAAAATCTGACTTTCGGGAATTCAATCAAAAATGCTGCCAAACGCTTGCAAATGCTCCCCTGAAAGGTTTGGCAGTCGAAACAGAAGGCTTTTTATCACAGGACAAGAAATCAGCCCTCAACAACTTAACCGGCGGAAAAAGATTTTTTTGAAAAATCCCTAAGCCCCGGGGTCACAATTTCAGCAAAAATCTGACTTTCGGGAATTCACTCAAAAATGCTGCCAAACGCTTGCAAATGCTCCCCTGAAAGGTTTGGCAGTCGAAACAGAAGGCTTTTTATCACAGGACAAGAAATCAGCCCTCAACAACTTTTGAAAAAATCTCTAAGCCCCGGGGTCACAATTTCAGCAAAAATCTGACTTTTGCCAATTCACTCAAAAATGCTGCCAATCGCTTGCAAATGCTCCCCTGAAAGTTTTGGCAGTCGAAACAGAAGGCTTTTTATCACAGGACAAGAAATCAGCCCTCAACAACTTTTGAAAAAATCCCTAAGCCCCGGGGTCACAATTTCAGCAAAAATCTGACTTTTGCCAATTCACTCAAAAATGCTGCCAAACGCTTGCAAATGCTCCCCTGAAAGTTTTGGCAGTCGAAACAGAAGGCTTTTTATCACAGGACAAGAAATCAGCCCTCAACAAATTAACCAGCGGAAAAAGATTTTTTTTGAAAAATCCCTAAGCCCCGGGGTCACAATTTCAGCAAAAATCTGACTTTCGGGAATTCACTCAAAAATGCTGCCAAACGCTTGCAAATGCTCCCCTGAAAGGTTTGGCAGTCGAAAAAGAAGGCTTTTTATCACAGAACAAGAAATCAGCCCTCAACAACTTTTGAAAAAATCCCTAAGCCCCGGGGTCACAATTTCAGCAAAAATCTGACTTTCGGGAATTCACTCAAAAATGCTGCCAAACGGTTGCAAATGCTCCCCTGAAAGTTTTGGCAGTCGAAACAGAAGGCTTTTTATCACAGGACAAGAAATCAGCCCTCAACAACTTTTGAAAAAATCTCTAAGCCCCGGGGTCACAATTTCAGCAAAAATCTGACTTTTGCCAATACACTCAAAAATGCTGCCAATCGCTTGCAAATGCTCCCCTGAAAGTTTTGGCAGTCGAAACAGAAGGCTTTTTATCACAGGACAAGAAATCAGACCTCAACAACTTTTAAAAAAATCCCTAAGCCCCGGGGTCACAATTTCAGCAAAAATCTGACTTTCGGGAATTCACTCAAAAATGCTGCCAAACGCTTGCAAATGCTCCCCTGAAAGGTTTGGCAGTCGAAACAGAAGGCTTTTTATCACAGGACAAGAAATCAGCCCTCAACAAATTAACCAGCGGAAAAAGATTTTTTTGAAAAATCCCTAAGCCCCGGGGTCACAATTTCAGCAAAAATCTGACTTTCGGGAATTCACTCAAAAATGCTGCCAAACGCTTGCAAATGCTCCCCTGAAAGGTTTGGCAGTCGAAACAGAAGGCTTTTTATCACAGAACAAGAAATCAGCCCTCAACAACTTTTGAAAAAATCTCTAAGCCCCGGGGTCACAATTTCAGCAAAAATCTGACTTTTGCCAATTCACTCAAAAATGCTGCAAATCGCGTTCAAATGCTCCCCTGAAAGTTTGGCAGTCGAAACAGGAGGCTTTTTATCACAGGACAAGAAATCAGACCTCAACAACTTAACCGGAGGAAAAATTTTTTTTTGAAAAATCCCTAAGCCAAGGGGTCACAATTTCAGCAAAAATCTGACTTTCGGGAATTCACTCAAAAATGCTGCCAAACGCTTGCAAATGCTCCCCTGAAAGGTTTGGCAGTCGAAACAGAAGGCTTTTTATCACAGAACAAGAAATCAGCCCTCAACAACTTTTGAAAAAATCTCTAAGCCCCGGGGTCACAATTTCAGCAAAAATCTGACTTTTGCCAATTCACTCAAAAATGCTGCAAATCGCGTGCAAATGCTCCCCTGAAAGTTTGGCAGTCGAAACAGGAGGCTTTTTATCACAGGACAAGAAATCAGACCTCAACAACTTAACCGGCCGAAAAAGATTTTTTTGAAAAATCCCTAAGCCCCGGGGTCACAATTTCAGCAAAAATCTGACTTTCGGGAATTCACTCAAAAATGCTGCCAAACGGTTGCAAATGCTCCCCTGAACGTTTTGGCAGTCGAAACAGAAGGCTTTTTATCACAGGACAAGAAATCAGCCCTCAACAACTTTTGAAAAAATCTCTAAGCCCCGGGGTCACAATTTCAGCAAAAATCTGACTTTTGCCAATTCACTCAAAAATGCTGCCAATCGCTTGCAAATGCTCCCCTGAAAGTTTTGGAAGTCGAAACAGAAGGCTTTTTATCACAGGACAAGAAATCAGCCCTCAACAACTTTTGAAAAAATCCCTAAGCCCCGGGGTCACAATTTCAGCAAAAATCTGACTTTTGCCAATTCACTCAAAAATGCTGCCAAACGCTTGCAAATGCTCCCCTGAAAGGTTTGGCAGTCGAAACAGAAGGCTTTTTATCACAGGACAAGAAATCAGCCCTCAACAAATTAACCAGCGGAAAAAGATTTTTTTGAAAAATCCCTAAGCCCCGGGGTCACAATTTCAGCAAAAATCTGACTTTCGGGAATTCACTCAAAAATGCTGCCAAACGCTTGCAAATGCTCCCCTGAAAGGTTTGGCAGTCGAAAAAGAAGGCTTTTTATCACAGAACAAGAAATCAGCCCTCAACAACTTTTGAAAAAATCCCTAAGCCCCGGGGTCACAATTTCAGCAAAAATCTGACTTTTGCCAATTCACTCAAAAATACTGCCAAACGCTTGCAAATGATCCCTTGAAAGGTTTGGCAGTCGAAACAGAAGGCTTTTTATCACAGGACAAGAAATCAGCCCTCAACAACTTAACCGGCGGAAAAAGATTTCTTTGAAAGATCCCTAAGCCCCGGGGTCACAATTTCAGCAAAAATCTGACTTTCGGGAATTCAATCAAAAATGCTGCCAAACGCTTGCAAATGCTCCCCTGAAAGGTTTGGCAGTCGAAACAGAAGGCTTTTTATCACAGGACAAGAAATCAGCCCTCAACAACTTAACCGGCGGAAAAAGATTTTTTTGAAAAATCCCTAAGCCCCGGGGTCACAATTTCAGCAAAAATCTGACTTTCGGGAATTCACTCAAAAATGCTGCCAAACGCTTGCAAATGCTCCCCTGAAAGGTTTGGCAGTCGAAACAGAAGGCTTTTTATCACAGGACAAGAAATCAGCCCTCAACAACTTTTGAAAAAATCTCTAAGCCCCGGGGTCACAATTTCAGCAAAAATCTGACTTTTGCCAATTCACTCAAAAATGCTGCCAATCGCTTGCAAATGCTCCCCTGAAAGTTTTGGCAGTCGAAACAGAAGGCTTTTTATCACAGGACAAGAAATCAGCCCTCAACAAATTAACCAGCGGAAAAAGATTTTTTTGAAAAATCCCTAAGCCCCGGGGTCACAATTTCAGCAAAAATCTGACTTTCGGGAATTCACTCAAAAATGCTGCCAAACGCTTGCAAATGCTCCCCTGAAAGGTTTGGCAGTCGAAAAAGAAGGCTTTTTATCACAGAACAAGAAATCAGCCCTCAACAACTTTTGAAAAAATCCCTAAGCCCCGGGGTCACAATTTCAGCAAAAATCTGACTTTTGCCAATTCACTCAAAAATACTGCCAAACGCTTGCAAATGATCCCTTGAAAGGTTTGGCAGTCGAAACAGAAGGCTTTTTATCACAGGACAAGAAATCAGCCCTCAACAACTTAACCGGCGGAAAAAGATTTTTTTGAAAGATCCCTAAGCCCCGGGGTCACAATTTCAGCAAATATCTGACTTTCGGGAATTCACTCAAAAATGCTGCCAAACGCTTGCAAAGGATCCCTTGAAAGGTTTGGCAGACGAAACAGAAGGGTTTTTATCACAGGACAAGAAATCAGCCCTCAACAACTTAACCGGCGGAAAAAGATTTTTTTGAAAAATCCCTAAGCCCCGGGGTAACAATTTCAGCAAAAATCTGACTTTCGGGAATTCAATCAAAAATGCTGCCAAACGCTTGCAAATGCTCCCCTGAAAGGTTTGGCAGTCGAAACAGAAGGCTTTTTATCACAGGACAAGAAATCAGCCCTCAACAACTTAACCGGCGGAAAAAGATTTTTTTGAAAAATCCCTAAGCCCCGGGGTCACAATTTCAGCAAAAATCTGACTTTCGGGAATTCACTCAAAAATGCTGCCAAACGCTTGCAAATGCTCCCCTGAAAGGTTTGGCAGTCGAAAAAGAAGGCTTTTTATCACAGAACAAGAAATCAGCCCTCAACAACTTTTGAAAAAATCCCTAAGCCCCGGGGTCACAATTTCAGCAAAAATCTGACTTTTGCCAATTCACTCAAAAATACTGCCAAACGCTTGCAAATGATCCCTTGAAAGGTTTGGCAGTCGAAACAGAAGGCTTTTTATCACAGGACAAGAAATCAGCCCTCAACAACTTAACCGGCGGAAAAAGATTTTTTTGAAAGATCCCTAAGCCCCGGGGTCACAATTTCAGCAAATATCTGACTTTCGGGAATTCACTCAAAAATGCTGCCAAACGCTTGCAAAGGATCCCTTGAAAGGTTTGGCAGACGAAACAGAAGGGTTTTTATCACAGGACAAGAAATCAGCCCTCAACAACTTAACCGGCGGAAAAAGATTTTTTTGAAAAATCCCTAAGCCCCGGGGTAACAATTTCAGCAAAAATCTGACTTTCGGGAATTCAATCAAAAATGCTGCCAAACGCTTGCAAATGCTCCCCTGAAAGGTTTGGCAGTCGAAACAGAAGGCTTTTTATCACAGGACAAGAAATCAGCCCTCAACAACTTAACCGGCGGAAAAAGATTTTTTTGAAAAATCCCTAAGCCCCGGGGTCACAATTTCAGCAAAAATCTGACTTTCGGGAATTCACTCAAAAATGCTGCCAAACGCTTGCAAATGCTCCCCTGAAAGGTTTGGCAGTCGAAACAGAAGGCTTTTTATCACAGGACAAGAAATCAGCCCTCAACAACTTTTGAAAAAATCTCTAAGCCCCGGGGTCACAATTTCAGCAAAAATCTGACTTTTGCCAATTCACTCAAAAATGCTGCCAATCGCTTGCAAATGCTCCCCTGAAAGTTTTGGCAGTCGAAACAGAAGGCTTTTTATCACAGGACAAGAAATCAGCCCTCAACAACTTTTGAAAAAATCCCTAAGCCCCGGGGTCACAATTTCAGCAAAAATCTGACTTTTGCCAATTCACTCAAAAATGCTGCCAAACGCTTGCAAATGCTCCCCTGAAAGTTTTGGCAGTCGAAACAGAAGGCTTTTTATCACAGGACAAGAAATCAGCCCTCAACAAATTAACCAGCGGAAAAAGATTTTTTTTGAAAAATCCCTAAGCCCCGGGGTCACAATTTCAGCAAAAATCTGACTTTCGGGAATTCACTCAAAAATGCTGCCAAACGCTTGCAAATGCTCCCCTGAAAGGTTTGGCAGTCGAAAAAGAAGGCTTTTTATCACAGAACAAGAAATCAGCCCTCAACAACTTTTGAAAAAATCCCTAAGCCCCGGGGTCACAATTTCAGCAAAAATCTGACTTTCGGGAATTCACTCAAAAATGCTGCCAAACGGTTGCAAATGCTCCCCTGAAAGTTTTGGCAGTCGAAACAGAAGGCTTTTTATCACAGGACAAGAAATCAGCCCTCAACAACTTTTGAAAAAATCTCTAAGCCCCGGGGTCACAATTTCAGCAAAAATCTGACTTTTGCCAATACACTCAAAAATGCTGCCAATCGCTTGCAAATGCTCCCCTGAAAGTTTTGGCAGTCGAAACAGAAGGCTTTTTATCACAGGACAAGAAATCAGACCTCAACAACTTTTAAAAAAATCCCTAAGCCCCGGGGTCACAATTTCAGCAAAAATCTGACTTTCGGGAATTCACTCAAAAATGCTGCCAAACGCTTGCAAATGCTCCCCTGAAAGGTTTGGCAGTCGAAACAGAAGGCTTTTTATCACAGGACAAGAAATCAGCCCTCAACAAATTAACCAGCGGAAAAAGATTTTTTTGAAAAATCCCTAAGCCCCGGGGTCACAATTTCAGCAAAAATCTGACTTTCGGGAATTCACTCAAAAATGCTGCCAAACGCTTGCAAATGCTCCCCTGAAAGGTTTGGCAGTCGAAACAGAAGGCTTTTTATCACAGAACAAGAAATCAGCCCTCAACAACTTTTGAAAAAATCTCTAAGCCCCGGGGTCACAATTTCAGCAAAAATCTGACTTTTGCCAATTCACTCAAAAATGCTGCAAATCGCGTTCAAATGCTCCCCTGAAAGTTTGGCAGTCGAAACAGGAGGCTTTTTATCACAGGACAAGAAATCAGACCTCAACAACTTAACCGGAGGAAAAATTTTTTTTTGAAAAATCCCTAAGCCAAGGGGTCACAATTTCAGCAAAAATCTGACTTTCGGGAATTCACTCAAAAATGCTGCCAAACGCTTGCAAATGCTCCCCTGAAAGGTTTGGCAGTCGAAACAGAAGGCTTTTTATCACAGAACAAGAAATCAGCCCTCAACAACTTTTGAAAAAATCTCTAAGCCCCGGGGTCACAATTTCAGCAAAAATCTGACTTTCGGGAATTCACTCAAAAATGCTGCAAATCGCGTGCAAATGCTCCCCTGAAAGTTTGGCAGTCGAAACAGGAGGCTTTTTATCACAGGACAAGAAATCAGCCCTCAACAACTTTTGAAAAAATCCCTAAGCCCCGGGGTCACAATTTCAGCAAAAATCTGACTTTTGCCAATTCACTCAAAAATGCTGCAAATCGCGTGCAAATGCTCCCCTGAAAGTTTGGCAGTCGAAACAGGAGGCTTTTTATCACAGGACAAGAAATCAGACCTCAACAACTTAACCGGCCGAAAAAGATTTTTTTGAAAAATCCCTAAGCCCCGGGGTCACAATTTCAGCAAAAATCTGACTTTCGGGAATTCACTCAAAAATGCTGCCAAACGGTTGCAAATGCTCCCCTGAACGTTTTGGCAGTCGAAACAGAAGGCTTTTTATCACAGGACAAGAAATCAGCCCTCAACAACTTTTGAAAAAATCTCTAAGCCCCGGGGTCACAATTTCAGCAAAAATCTGACTTTCGGGAATTCACTCAAAAATGCTGCCAAACGCTTGCAAATGCTCCCCTGAAAGGTTTGGCAGTCGAAACAGAAGGCTTTTTATCACAGAACAAGAAATCAGCCCTCAACAACTTTTGAAAAAATCCCTAAGCCCCGGGGTCACAATTTCAGCAAAAATCTGACTTTTGCCAATTCACTCAAAAATGCTGCAAATCGCGTGCAAATGCTCCCCTGAAAGTTTGGCAGTCGAAACAGGAGGCTTTTTATCACAGGACAAGAAATCAGACCTCAACAACTTAACCGGCCGAAAAAGATTTTTTTGAAAAATCCCTAAGCCCCGGGGTCACAATTTCAGCAAAAATCTGACTTTCGGGAATTCACTCAAAAATGCTGCCAAACGGTTGCAAATGCTCCCCTGAACGTTTTGGCAGTCGAAACAGAAGGCTTTTTATCACAGGACAAGAAATCAGCCCTCAACAACTTTTGAAAAAATCTCTAAGCCCCGGGGTCACAATTTCAGCAAAAATCTGACTTTTGCCAATTCACTCAAAAATGCTGCCAATCGCTTGCAAATGCTCCCCTGAAAGTTTTGGCAGTCGAAACAGAAGGCTTTTTATCACAGGACAAGAAATCAGCCCTCAACAACTTTTGAAAAAATCCCTAAGCCCCGGGGTCACAATTTCAGCAAAAATCTGACTTTTGCCAATTCACTCAAAAATGCTGCCAAACGCTTGCAAATGCTCCCCTGAAAGTTTTGGCAGTCGAAACAGAAGGCTTTTTATCACAGGACAAGAAATCAGCCCTCAACAAATTAACCAGCGGAAAAAGATTTTTTTGAAAAATCCCTAAGCCCCGGGGTCACAATTTCAGCAAAAATCTGACTTTCGGGAATTCACTCAAAAATGCTGCCAAACGCTTGCAAATGCTCCCCTGAAAGGTTTGGCAGTCGAAAAAGAAGGCTTTTTATCACAGAACAAGAAATCAGCCCTCAACAAATTAACCGGCGGATAAAGATTTTTTTGAAAAAATACCTAAGCCCCGGGGTCACAATTTCAGCAAAAATATGACTTTCGGGAATTCACTCAAAAATGCTGCCAAACGCTTGCAAATGCTCCCCTGAAAGTTTTGGCAGTCGAAACAGAAGGCTTTTTATCACAGGACAAGAAATCAGCCCTCAACAACTTTTGAAAAAATCTCTAAGCCCCGGGGTCACAATTTCAGCAAAAATCTGACTTTTGCCAATTCACTCAAAAATCCTGCAAATCGCTTGCAAATGCTCCCCTGAAAGTTTGGCAGTCGAAACAGAAGGCTTTTTATCACAGGACAAGAAATCAGACCTCAACAACTTAACCGGAGGAAAATTTTTTTTTTGAAAAATCCCTAAGCCCCGGGGTCACAATTTCAGCAAACATCTGACTTTCGGGAATTCACTCAAAAATGCTGCCAAACGCTTGCAAATGCTCCCCTGAAAGGTTTGGCAGTCGAAACAGAAGGCTTTTTATCACAGGACAAGAAATCAGCCCTCAACAAATTAACCAGCGGAAAAAGATTTTTTTGAAAAATCCCTAAGCCCCGGGGTCACAATTTCAGCAAAAATCTGACTTTCGGGAATTCACTCAAAAATGCTGCCAAACGCTTGCAAATGCTCCCCTGAAAGGTTTGGCAGTCGAAACAGAAGGCTTTTTATCACAGGACAAGAAATCAGCCCTCAACAACTTAACCGGCGGATAAAGATTTTTTTGAAAAAATACCTAAGCCCCGGGGTCACAATTTCAGCAAAAATCTGACTTTCGGGAATTCACTCAAAAATGCTGCCAAACGCTTGCAAATGCTCCCCTGAAAGTTTTGGCAGTCGAAACAGAAGGCTTTTTATCACAGGACAAGAAATCAGCCCTCAACAACTTTTGAAAAAATCTCTAAGCCCCGGGGTCACAATTTCAGCAAAAAACTGACTTTTGCCAATTCACTCAAAAATGCTGCAAATCGCTTGCAAATGCTCCCCTGAAAGTTTGGCAGTCGAAACAGAAGGCTTTTTATCACAGGACAAGAAATCAGACCTCAACAACTTTTGAAAAAATCCATAAGGGGTCACAATTTCAGCAAAAATCTGACTTTTGCCAATTCACTCAAAAATGCTGCCAAACGCTTGCAAATGCTCCCCTGAAAGTTTTGGCAGTCGAAACAGAAGGCTTTTTATCACAGGACAAGAAATCAGCCCTCAATAACTTTTGAAAAAATCCCTAAGCCCCGGGGTCACAATTTCAGCAAAAATCTGACTTTTGCCAATTCACTCAAAAATGCTGCAAATCGCTTGCAAATGCTCCCCTGAAAGTTTGGCAGTCGAAACAGAAGGCTTTTTATCACAGGACAAGAAATCAGACCTCAACAACTTAACCGGCGGAAAAAGATTTTTTTGAAAAATCCCTAAGCCCCGGGGTCACAATTTCAGCAAAAATCTGACTTTCGGGAATTCACTCAAAAATGCTGCCAAACACTTGCAAATGCTCCCCTGAAAGGTTTGGCAGTCGAAACAGAAGGCTTTTCATTACAGGACAAGAAATCAGCCCTCAACAACTTAACCGGCGGAAAAAGATTTTTTTGAAAAATCCCTAAGCCCCGGGGTCACAATTTCAGCAAAAATCTGACTTTCGGGAATTCACTCAAAAATGCTGCCAAACGCTTGCAAATGCTCCCCTGAAAGGTTTGGCAGTCGAAACAGAAGGCTTTTTATCACAGGACAAGAAATCAGCCCTCAACAACTTAACTGGCGGAAAAAGATTTTTTTGAAAAATCCCTAAGCCCCGGGGTGACAATTTCAGCAAAAAACTGACTTTCGGGAATTCAGTCAAATACGGTGCCGAACGCTTGCAAATGCTCGCCTGAAAGTTTTGGCAGTCGAAACAGAAGGCTTTTTATCACAGGACAAGAAATCAGCCCTCAACAACTTTTGAAAAAATCTCTAAGCCCCGGGGTCACAATTTCAGCAAAAATCTGACTTTTGCCAATTCACTCAAAATTGCTGCCAATCGCTTGCAAATGCTCCCCTGAAAGTTTTGGCAGTCGAAACAGAAGGCTTTTTATCACAGGACAAGAAATCAGCCCTCAACAACTTTTGAAAAAATCTCTAAGCCCCGGGGTCACAATTTCAGCAAAAATCTGACTTTTGCCAATTCACTCAAAAATGCTGCAAATCGCGTGCAAATGCTCCCCTGAAAGTTTGGCAGTCGAAACAGGAGGCTTTTTATCACAGGACAAGAAATCAGACCTCAACAACTTAACCGGCGGAAAAAGATTTTTTTGAAAAATCCCTAAGCCCCGGGGTCACAATTTCAGCAAAAATCTGACTTTCGGGAATTCACTCAAAAATGCTGCCAAACGCTTGCAAATGCTCCCCTGAAAGGTTTGGCAGTCGAAACAGAAGGCTTTTTATCACAGGACAAGAAATCAGCCCTCAACAACTTAACCGGCGGATAAAGATTTTTTTGAAAAATCCCTAAGTCCCGGGGTCACAATTTCAGCAAAAAACTGACTTTCGGGAATTCAGTCAAATACGGTGCCGAACGCTTGCAAATGCTCGCCTGAAAGTTTTGGCAGTCGAAACAGAAGGCTTTTTATCACAGGACAAGAAATCAGCCCTCAACAACTTTTGAAAAAATCTCTAAGCCCCGGGGTCACAATTTCAGCAAAAATCTGACTTTCGGGAATTCACTCAAAAATGCTGCCAAACGCTTGCAAATGCTCCCCTGAAAGGTTTGGCAGTCGAAACAGAAGGCTTTTTATCACAGGACAAGAAATCAGCCCTCAACAACTTAACCGGCGGAAAAAGATTTTTTTGAAAAATCCCTAAGCCCCGGTGTCACAATTTCAGCAAAAATCTGACTTTCGGGAATTCACTCAAAAATGCTGCCAAACGCTTGCAAATGCTCCCCTGAAAGGTTTGGCAGTCGAAACAGAAGGCTTTTTATCACAGAACAAGAAATCAGCCCTCAACAACTTTTGAAAAAATCTCTAAGCCCCGGGGTCACAATTTCAGCAAAAATCTGACTTTTGCCAATTCACTCAAAAATGCTGCAAATCGCGTGCAAATGCTCCCCTGAAAGTTTGGCAGTCGAAACAGGAGGCTTTTTATCACAGGACAAGAAATCAGACCTCAACAACTTAACCGGCCGAAAAAGATTTTTTTGAAAAATCCCTAAGCCCCGGGGTCACAATTTCAGCAAAAATCTGACTTTCGGGAATTCACTCAAAAATGCTGCCAAACGGTTGCAAATGCTCCCCTGAACGTTTTGGCAGTCGAAACAGAAGGCTTTTTATCACAGGACAAGAAATCAGCCCTCAACAACTTTTGAAAAAATCTCTAAGCCCCGGGGTCACAATTTCAGCAAAAATCTGACTTTTGCCAATTCACTCAAAAATGCTGCCAATCTCTTGCAAATGCTCCCCTGAAAGTTTTGGAAGTCGAAACAGAAGGCTTTTTATCACAGGACAAGAAATCAGCCCTCAACAACTTTTGAAAAAATCCCTAAGCCCCGGGGTCACAATTTCAGCAAAAATCTGACTTTTGCCAATTCACTCAAAAATGCTGCCAAACGCTTGCAAATGCTCCCCTGAAAGTTTTGGCAGTCGAAACAGAAGGCTTTTAATCACAGGACAAGAAATCAGCCCTCAACAAATTAACCAGCGGAAAAAGATTTTTTTGAAAAATCCCTAAGCCCCGGGGTCACAATTTCAGCAAAAATCTGACTTTCGGGAATTCACTCAAAAATGCTGCCAAACGCTTGCAAATGCTCCCCTGAAAGGTTTGGCAGTCGAAAAAGAAGGCTTTTTATCACAGAACAAGAAATCAGCCCTCAACAACTTTTGAAAAAATCCCTAAGCCCCGGGGTCACAATTTCAGCAAAAATCTGACTTTTGCCAATTCACTCAAAAATACTGCCAAACGCTTGCAAATGATCCCTTGAAAGGTTTGGCAGTCGAAACAGAAGGCTTTTTATCACAGGACAAGAAATCAGCCCTCAACAACTTAACCGGCGGAAAAAGATTTTTTTGAAAGATCCCTAAGCCCCGGGGTCACAATTTCAGCAAATATCTGACTTTCGGGAATTCACTCAAAAATGCTGCCAAACGCTTGCAAAGGATCCCTTGAAAGGTTTGGCAGACGAAACAGAAGGGTTTTTATCACAGGACAAGAAATCAGCCCTCAACAACTTAACCGGCGGAAAAAGATTTTTTTGAAAAATCCCTAAGCCCCGGGGTCACAATTTCAGCAAAAATCTGACTTTCGGGAATTCAATCAAAAATGCTGCCAAACGCTTGCAAATGCTCCCCTGAAAGGTTTGGCAGTCGAAACAGAAGGCTTTTTATCACAGGACAAGAAATCAGCCCTCAACAACTTAACCGGCGGAAAAAGATTTTTTTGAAAAATCCCTAAGCCCCGGGGTCACAATTTCAGCAAAAATCTGACTTTCGGGAATTCACTCAAAAATGCTGCCAAACGCTTGCAAATGCTCCCCTGAAAGGTTTGGCAGTCGAAACAGAAGGCTTTTTATCACAGGACAAGAAATCAGCCCTCAACAACTTTTGAAAAAATCTCTAAGCCCCGGGGTCACAATTTCAGCAAAAATCTGACTTTTGCCAATTCACTCAAAAATGCTGCCAATCGCTTGCAAATGCTCCCCTGAAAGTTTTGGCAGTCGAAACAGAAGGCTTTTTATCACAGGACAAGAAATCAGCCCTCAACAAATTAACCAGCGGAAAAAGATTTTTTTGAAAAATCCCTAAGCCCCGGGGTCACAATTTCAGCAAAAATCTGACTTTCGGGAATTCACTCAAAAATGCTGCCAAACGCTTGCAAATGCTCCCCTGAAAGGTTTGGCAGTCGAAAAAGAAGGCTTTTTATCACAGAACAAGAAATCAGCCCTCAACAACTTTTGAAAAAATCTCTAAGCCGCGGGGTCACAATTTCAGCAAAAATCTGACTTTTGCCAATTCACTCAAAAATACTGCCAAACGCTTGCAAATGATCCCTTGAAAGGTTTGGCAGTCGAAACAGAAGGCTTTTTATCACAGGACAAGAAATCAGCCCTCAACAACTTAACCGGCGGAAAAAGATTTTTTTGAAAGATCCCTAAGCCCCGGGGTCACAATTTCAGCAAATATCTGACTTTCGGGAATTCACTCAAAAATGCTGCCAAACGCTTGCAAAGGATCCCTTGAAAGGTTTGGCAGTCGAAACAGAAGGCTTTTTATCACAGGACAAGAAATCAGCCCTCAACAACTTAACCGGCGGAAAAAGATTTTTTTGAAAAATCCCTAAGCCCCGGGGTCACAATTTCAGCAAAAATCTGACTTTCGGGAATTCACTCAAAAATGCTGCCAAACGCTTGCAAATGCTCCCCTGAAAGGTTTGGCAGTCGAAACAGAAGGCTTTTTATCACAGGACAAGAAATCAGCCCTCAACAACTTTTGAAAAAATCTCTAAGCCCCGGGGTCACAATTTCAGCAAAAATCTGACTTTTGCCAATTCACTCAAAAATGCTGCCAATCGCTTGCAAATGCTCCCCTGAAAGTTTTGGCAGTCGAAACAGAAGGCTTTTTATCACAGGACAAGAAATCAGCCCTCAACAAATTAACCAGCGGAAAAAGATTTTTTTGAAAAATCCCTAAGCCCCGGGGTCACAATTTCAGCAAAAATCTGACTTTCGGGAATTCACTCAAAAATGCTGCCAAACGCTTGCAAATGCTCCCCTGAAAGGTTTGGCAGTCGAAAAAGAAGGCTTTTTATCACAGAACAAGAAATCAGCCCTCAACAACTTTTGAAAAAATCCCTAAGCCCCGGGGTCACAATTTCAGCAAAAATCTGACTTTTGCCAATTCACTCAAAAATACTGCCAAACGCTTGCAAATGATCCCTTGAAAGGTTTGGCAGTCGAAACAGAAGGCTTTTTATCACAGGACAAGAAATCAGCCCTCAACAACTTAACCGGCGGAAAAAGATTTTTTTGAAAAATCCCTAAGCCCCGGGGTCACAATTTCATCAAATATCTGACTTTCGGGAATTCACTCAAAAATGCTGCCAAACGCTTGCAAAGGATCCCTTGAAAGGTTTGGCAATCGAAACAGAAGGGTTTTTATCACAGGACAAGAAATCAGCCCTCAACAACTTAACCGGCGGAAAAAGATTTTTTTGAAAAATCCCTAAGCCCCGGGGTAACAATTTCAGCAAAAATCTGACTTTCGGGAATTCAATCAAAAATGCTGCCAAACGCTTGCAAATGCTCCCCTGAAAGGTTTGGCAGTCGAAACAGAAGGCTTTTTATCACAGGACAAGAAATCAGCCCTCAACAACTTAACCGGCGGAAAAAGATTTTTTTGAAAAATCCCTAAGCCCCGGGGTCACAATTTCAGCAAAAATCTGACTTTCGGGAATTCACTCAAAAATGCTGCCAAACGCTTGCAAATGCTCCCCTGAAAGCTTTGGCAGTCGAAACAGAAAGCTTTTTATCACAGGACAAGAAATCAGCCCTCAACAACTTAACCGGCGGAAAAAGATTTTTTTGAAAAAATACCTAAGCCCCGGGGTCACAATTTCAGCAAAAATCTGACTTTCGGGAATTCACTCAAAAATGCTGCCAAACGCTTGCAAATGCTCCCCTGAAAGTTTTGGCAGTCGAAACAGAAGGCTTTTTATCACAGGACAAGAAATCAGCCCTCAACAACTTTTGAAAAAATCTCTAAGCCCCGGGGTCACAATTTCAGCAAAAATCTGACTTTCGGGAATTCACTCAAAAATGCTTCCAAACGCTTGCAAATGCTCCCCTGAAACGTTTGGCAGTCGAAACAGAAGGCTTTTTATAACAGGACAAGAAATCAGCCCTCAACAAATTTTGAAAAAATCCCTAAGCCCCGGGGTCACAATTTCAGCAAAAATCTGACTTTTGCCAATTCACTCAAAAATGCTGCCAAACGCTTGCAAATGATCCCTTGAAATGTTTGGCATTCGAAACAGAAGGCTTTTTATCACAGGACAAGAAATCAGAGCTCAACAAATTAACCAGCGGAAAAAGATTTTTTTGAAAAATCCCTAAGCCCCGGGGTCACAATTTCAGCAAAAATCTGACTTTCGGGAATTCACTCAAAAATGCTGCCAAACGCTTGCAAATGCTCCCCTGAAAGGTTTGGCAGTCGAAACAGAAGGCTTTTTATAACAGGACAAGAAATCAGCCCTCAACAAATTTTGAAAAAATCCCTAAGCCCCGGGGTCACAATTTCAGCAAAAATCTGACTTTTGCCAATTCACTCAAAAATGCTGCCAAACGCTTGCAAATGATCCCTTGAAATGTTTGGCATTCGAAACAGAAGGCTTTTTATCACAGGACAAGAAATCAGCCCTCAACAACTTAACCGGCGGAAAAAGATTTTTTTGAAAAATCCCTAAGCCCCGGGGTCACAATTTCAGCAAAAATCTGACTTTCGGGAATTCACTCAAAAATGCTGCCAAACGCTTGCAAATGCTCCCCTGAAAGCTTTGGCAGTCGAAACAGAAAGCTTTTTATCACAGGACAAGAAATCAGCCCTCAACAACTTAACCGGCGGAAAAAGATTTTTTTGAAAAATCCCTAAGCCCCGGGGTCACAATTTCAGCAAAAATCTGACTTTCGGGAATTCACTCAAAAATGCTGCCAAACCCTTGCAAATGCTCACCTGAAAGTTTTGGCAGTCGAAACAGAAGGCTTTTTATCACAGGACAAGAAATCAGCCCTCAACAACTTTTGAAAAAATCTCTAAGCCCCGGGGTCACAATTTCAGCAAAAATCTGACTTTTGCCAATTCACTCAAAAATGCTGCAAATCGCTTGCAAATGCTCCCCTGAAAGTTTTGCAGTCGAAACAGAAGGCTTTTTATCACAGGACAAGAAATCAGACCTCAACAACTTAACCGGAGGAAAATTTTTTTTTTGAAAAATCCCTAAGCCCCGGGGTCACAATTTCAGCAAACATCTGACTTTCGGGAATTCACTCAAAAATGCTGCCAAACGCTTGCAAATGCTCCCCTGAAAGGTTTGGCAGTCGAAACAGAAGGCTTTTTATCACAGGACAAGAAATCAGCCCTCAACAAATTTTGAAAAAATCCCTAAGCCCCGGGGTCACAATTTCAGCAAAAATCTGACTTTTGCCAATTCACTCAAAAATGCTGCCAAACGCTTGCAAATGATCCCTTGAAATGTTTGGCATTCGAAACAGAAGGCTTTTTATCACAGGACAAGAAATCAGCCCTCAACAACTTAACCGGCGGAAAAAGATTTTTTTGAAAAATCCCTAAGCCCCGGGGTCACAATTTCAGCAAAAATCTGACTTTCGGGAATTCACTCAAAAATGCTGCCAAACGGTTGCAAATGCTCCCCTGAAAGTTTTGGCAGTCGAAACAGAAGGCTTTTTATCACAGGACAAGAAATCAGCCCTCAACAACTTTTGAAAAAATCTCTAAGCCCCGGGGTCACAATTTCAGCAAAAATCTGACTTTTGCCAATTCACTCAAAAATGCTGCAAATTGCTTGCAAATGCTCCCCTGAAAGTTTGGCAGTCGAAACAGAAGGCTTTTTATCACAGGACAAGAAATCAGCCCTCAACAACTTAACCGGCGGAAAAAGATTTTTTTGAAAAATCCCTAAGCCCCGGGGTCACAATTTCAGCAAAAATCTGACTTTCGGGAATTCACTCAAAAATGCTTCCAAACGCTTGCAAATGCTCCCCTGAAAGGTTTGGCAGTCGAAACAGAAGGCTTTTTATCACAGAACAAGAAATCAGCCCTCAACAACTTTTGAAAGAATCCCTAAGCCCCGGGGTCACAATTTCAGCAAAAATCTGACTTTCGGGAATTTACTCAAAAATGCTGCCAAACGCTTGCAAATGATCCCTTGAAAGGTTTGGCAGTCGAAACAGAAGGCTTTTTATCACAGGACAAGAAATCAGCCCTCAACAAATTAACCAGCGGAAAAAGATTTTTTTGAAAAATCCCTAAGCCCCGGGGTCACAATTTCAGCAAAAATCTGACTTTCGGGAATTCACTCAAAAATGCTGCCAAACGCTTGCAAATGCTCCCCTGAAAGGTTTGGCAGTCGAAAAAGAAGGCTTTTTATCACAGAACAAGAAATCAGCCCTGAACAACTTTTGAAAAAATCCCTAAGCCCCGGGGTCACAATTTCAGCAAAAATCTGACTTTTTCCAATTCACTCAAAAATACTGCCAAACGCTTGCAAATGATCCCTTGAAAGGTTTGGCAGTCGAAACAGAAGGCTTTTTATCACAGGACAAGAAATCAGCCCTCAACAACTTAACCGGCGGAAAAAGATTTTTTTGAAAATATCTGACTTTCGGGAATTCACTCAAAAATATCTGACTTTCGGGAATTCACTCAAAAATGCTGCCAAACGCTTGCAAAGGATCCCTTGAAAGGTTTGGCAGTCGAAACAGAAGGGTTTTTATCACAGGACAAGAAATCAGCCCTCAACAACTTAACCGGCGGAAAAAGATTTTTTTGAAAAATCCCTAAGCCCCGGGGTCACAATTTCAGCAAAAATCTGACTTTCGGGAATTCACTCAAAAATGCTGCCAAACGCTTGCAAATGCTCCCCTGAAAGTTCTGGCAGTCGAAACAGAAGGCTTTTTATCACAGGACAAGAAATCAGCCCTCAACAACTTTTGAAAAAATCTCTAAGCCCCGGGGTCACAATTTCAGCAAAAATCTGACTTTTGCCAATTCACTCAAAAATGCTGCAAATCGCTTGCAAATGCTCCCCTGAAAGGTTTGGCAGTCGAAACAGAAGGCTTTTTATCACAGGACAAGAAATCAGCCCTCAACAACTTAACCGGCGGAAAAAAGATTTTTTTGAAAAATCCTTAAGCCCCGGGGTCACAATTTCAGCAAAAATCTGACTTTCGGGAATTCACTCAAAAATGCTGCCAAACGCTTGCAAATGCTCCCCTGAAAGGTTTGGCAGTCGAAACAGAAGGCATTTTATCACAGGACAAGAAATCAGCCCTCAACAACTTAACCGGCAGAAAAAGATTTTTTTGAAAAATCCCTAAGCCCCGGGGTCACAATTTCAGCAAAAATCTGACTTTCGGGAATTCGCTCAAAAATGCTGCCAAACGCTTGCAAATGCTCCCCTGAAAGTTTTGGCAGTCAAAACAGAAGGCTTTTTATCACAGGACAAGAAATCAGCCCTCAACAACTTAACCGGCGGAAAAAGATTTTTTTGAAAAAATACCTAAGCCCCGGGGTCACAATTTCAGCAAAAATCTGACTTTCGGGTATTCACTCAAAAATGCTGCCAAACGCTTGCAAATGCTCCCCTGAAAGTTTTGGCAGTTGAAACAGAAGGCTTTTTATCACAGGACAAGAAATCAGCCCTCAACAACTTTTGAAAAAATCTCTAAGCCCCGGGGTCACAATTTCAGCAAAAATCTGACTTTTGCCAATTCACTCAAAAATGCTGCAAATCGCTTGCAAATGCTCCCCTGAAAGGTTTGGCAGTTGAAAAAGAAGGCTTTTTATCACAGGACAAGAAATCAGCCCTCAACAACTTAACCGGCGGAAAAAGATTTTTTTTGAAAAATCCCTAAGCCCCGGGGTCACAATTTCAGCAAAAATCTGACTTTCGGGAATTCACTCAAAAATGCTGCCAAACGCTTGCAAATGCTCCCCTGAAAGGTTTGGCAGTCGAAACAGAAGGCTTTTTATCACAGGACAAGAAATCAGCCCTCAACAACTTAACCGGCGGAAAAAGATTTTTTTGAAAAAATACCTAAGCCCCGGGGTCACAATTTCAGCAAAAATCTGACTTTCAGGTATTCACTCAAAAATGCTGCCAAACGCTTGCAAATGCTCCCCTGAAAGTTTTGGCAGTCGAAACAGAAGGCTTTTTATCACAGGACAAGAAATCAGCCCTCAACAACTTTTGAAAAAATCTCTAAGCCCCGGGGTCACAATTTCAGCAAAAATCTGACTTTTGCCAATTCACTCAAAAATGCTGCAAATCGCTTGCAAATGCTCCCCTGAAAGGTTTGGCAGTCGAAACAGAAGGCTTTTTATCACAGGACAAGAAATCAGCCCTCAACAACTTAACCGGCGGAAAAAAGATTTTTTTGAAAAGTCCTTAAGCCCCGGGGTCACAATTTCAGCAAAAATCTGACTTTCGGGAATTCACTCAAAAATGCTGCCAAACGCTTGCAAATGCTCCCCTGAAAGGTTTGGCAGTCGAAACAGAAGGCTTTTTATCACAGGACAAGAAATCAGCCCTCAACAACTTAACCGGCGGAAAAAAGATTTTTTTGAAAAGTCCTTAAGCCCCGGGGTCACAATTTCAGCAAAAATCTGACTTTAGGGTATTCACTCAAAAATGCTGCCAAACGCTTGCAAATGCTCCCCTGAAAGTTTTGGCAGTCGAAACAGAAGGCTTTTTATCACAGGACAAGAAATCAGCCCTCAACAACTTTTGAAAAAATCTCTAAGCCCCGGGGTCACAATTTCAGCAAAAATCTGACTTTTGCCAATTCACTCAAAAATGCTGCAAATCGCTTGCAAATGCTCCCCTGAAAGGTTTGGCAGTCGAAACAGAAGGCTTTTTATCACAGGACAAGAAATCAGCCCTCAATAACTTAACCGGCGGAAAAAGATTTTTTTGAAAAATCCCTAAGCCCCGGGGTCACAATTTCAGCAAAAATCTGACTTTCGGGAATTCACTCAAAAATGCTGCCAAACGCTTGCAAATGCTCCCCTGAAAGGTTTGGCAGTCGAAACAGAAGGCTTTTTATCACAGGACAAGAAATCAGCCCTCAACAACTTAACCGGCGGAAAAAGATTTTTTTGAAAAATCCCTAAGCCCCGGGGTCACAATTTCAGCAAAAATCTGACTTTCGGGAATTCACTCAAAAATGCTGCCAAACGCTTGCAAATGCTCCCCTGAAAGGTTTGGCAGTCGAAACAGAAGGCTTTTTATCACAGGACAAGAAATGAGCCCTCAACAACTTAACCGGCGGAAAAAGATTTTTTTGAAAAAATACCTAAGCCCCGGGGTCACAATTTCAGCAAAAATCTGACTTTCAGGTATTCACTCAAAAATGCTGCCAAACGCTTGCAAATGCTCCCCTGAAAGTTTTGGCAGTCGAAACAGAAGGCTTTTTATCACAGGACAAGAAATCAGCCCTCAACAACTTTTGAAAAAATCTCTAAGCCCCGGGGTCACAATTTCAGCAAAAATCTGACTTTTGCCAATTCACTCAAAAATGCTGCAAATCGCTTGCAAATGCTCCCCTGAAAGGTTTGGCAGTCGAAACAGAAGGCTTTTTATCACAGGACAAGAAATCAGCCCTCAACAACTTAACCGGCGGAAAAAAGATTTTTTTGAAAAATCCTTAAGCCCCGGGGTCACAATTTCAGCAAAAATCTGACTTTCGGGAATTCACTCAAAAATGCTGCCAAACGCTTGCAAATGCTCCCCTGAAAGGTTTGGCAGTCGAAACAGAAGGCTTTTTATCACAGGACAAGAAATCAGCCCTCAACAACTTAACCGGCGGAAAAAGATTTTTTTGAAAAATCCCTAAGCCCCGGGGTCACAATTTCAGCAAAAATCTGACTTTCGGGAATTCGCTCAAAAATGCTGCCAAACGCTTGCAAATGCTCCCCTGAAAGTTTTGGCAGTCAAAACAGAAGGCTTTTTATCACAGGACAAGAAATCAGCCCTCAACAACTTAACCGGCGGAAAAAGATTTTTTTGAAAAAATACCTAAGCCCCGGGGTCACAATTTCAGCAAAAATCTGACTTTCGGGTATTCACTCAAAAATGCTGCCAAACGCTTGCAAATGCTCCCCTGAAAGTTTTGGCAGTTGAAACAGAAGGCTTTTTATCACAGGACAAGAAATCAGCCCTCAACAACTTTTGAAAAAATCTCTAAGCCCCGGGGTCACAATTTCAGCAAAAATCTGACTTTTGCCAATTCACTCAAAAATGCTGCAAATCGCTTGCAAATGCTCCCCTGAAAGGTTTGGCAGTTGAAAAAGAAGGCTTTTTATCACAGGACAAGAAATCAGCCCTCAACAACTTAACCGGCGGAAAAAGATTTTTTTTGAAAAATCCCTAAGCCCCGGGGTCACAATTTCAGCAAAAATCTGACTTTCGGGAATTCACTCAAAAATGCTGCCAAACGCTTGCAAATGCTCCCCTGAAAGGTTTGGAAGTCGAAACAGAAGGCTTTTTATCACAGGACAAGAAATCAGCCCTCAACAACTTAACCGGCGGAAAAAAGATTTTTTTGAAAAATCCTTAAGCCCCGGGGTCACAATTTCAGCAAAAATCTGACTTTCGGGAATTCACTCAAAAATTCTGCCAAACGCTTGCAAATGCTCCCCTGAAAGGTTTGGCAGTCGAAACAGAAGGCTTTTTATCACAGGACAAGAAATCAGCCCTCAACAACTTAACCGGTGGAAAAAGATTTTTTTGAAAAATCCCTAAGCCCCGGGGTCACGATTTCAGCAAAAATCTGACTTTTGCCAATTCACTCAAAAATGCTGCCAAACGCTTGCAAATGCTCCCCTGAAAGGTTTGGCAGTCGAAACAGAAGGCTTTTTATCACAGGACAAGAAATCAGCCCTCAACAACTTAACCGGCGGAAAAAGATTTTTTTGAAAAATCCCTAAGCCCCGGGGTCACAATTTCAGCAAAAATCTGACTTTAGGGTATTCACTCAAAAATGCTGCCAAACGCTTGCAAATGCTCCCCTGAAAGTTTTGGCAGTCGAAACAGAAGGCTTTTTATCACAGGACAAGAAATCAGCCCTCAACAACTTTTGAAAAAATCTCTAAGCCCCGGGGTCACAATTTCAGCAAAAATCTGACTTTTGCCAATTCACTCAAAAATGCTGCAAATCGCTTGCAAATGCTCCCCTGAAAGGTTTGGCAGTCGAAACAGAAGGCTTTTTATCACAGGACAAGAAATCAGCCCTCAACAACTTAACCGGCGGAAAAAGATTTTTTTGAAAAATCCCTAAGCCCCGGGGTCACAATTTCAGCAAAAATCTGACTTTCGAGAATTCACTCAAAAATGCTGCCAAACGCTTGCAAATGCTCCCCTGAAAGTTTTGGCAGTCGAAACAGAAGGCTTTTTATCACAGGACAAGAAATCAGCCCTCAACAACTTTTGAAAAAATCTCTAAGCCCCGGGGTCACAATTTCAGCAAAAATCTGACTTTTGCCAATTCACTCAAAAATGCTGCAAATCGCTTGCAAATGCTCCCCTGAAAGGTTTGGCAGTCGAAACAGAAGGCTTTTTATCACAGGACAAGAAATCAGCCCTCAACAACTTAACCGGCGGAAAAAGATTTTTTTGAAAAATCCCTAAGCCCCGGGGTCACAATTTCAGCAAAAATCTGACTTTCGGGAATTCACTCAAAAATGCTGCCAAACGCTTGCAAATGCTCCCCTGAAAGGTTTGGCAGTCGAAACAGAAGGCTTTTTATCACAGGACAAGAAATCAGCCCTCAACAACTTAACCGGCGGAAAAAGATTTTTTTGAAAAATCCCTAAGCCCCGGGGTCACAATTTCAGCAAAAATCTGACTTTCGGGAATTCACTCAAAAATGCTGCCAAACGCTTGCAAATGCTCCCCTGAAAGGTTTGGCAGTCGAAACAGAAGGCTTTTTATCACAGGACAAGAAATGAGCCCTCAACAACTTAACCGGCGGAAAAAGATTTTTTTGAAAAAATACCTAAGCCCCGGGGTCACAATTTCAGCAAAAATCTGACTTTCAGGTATTCACTCAAAAATGCTGCCAAACGCTTGCAAATGCTCCCCTGAAAGTTTTGGCAGTCGAAACAGAAGGCTTTTTATCACAGGACAAGAAATCAGCCCTCAACAACTTTTGAAAAAATCTCTAAGCCCCGGGGTCACAATTTCAGCAAAAATCTGACTTTTGCCAATTCACTCAAAAATGCTGCAAATCGCTTGCAAATGCTCCCCTGAAAGGTTTGGCAGTCGAAACAGAAGGCTTTTTATCACAGGACAAGAAATCAGCCCTCAACAACTTAACCGGCGGAAAAAAGATTTTTTTGAAAAATCCTTAAGCCCCGGGGTCACAATTTCAGCAAAAATCTGACTTTCGGGAATTCACTCAAAAATGCTGCCAAACGCTTGCAAATGCTCCCCTGAAAGGTTTGGCAGTCGAAACAGAAGGCTTTTTATCACAGGACAAGAAATCAGCCCTCAACAACTTAACCGGCGGAAAAAGATTTTTTTGAAAAATCCCTAAACCCCGGGGTCACAATTTCAGCAAAAATCTGACTTTCAGGAATTCGCTCAAAAATGATGCCAAACGCTTGCAAATGCTCCCCTGAAAGTTTTGGCAGTCAAAACAGAAGGCTTTTTATCACAGGACAAGAAATCAGCCCTCAACAACTTAACCGGCGGAAAAAGATTTTTTTGAAAAAATACCTAAGCCCCGGGGTCACAATTTCAGCAAAAATCTGACTTTCGGGTATTCACTCAAAAATGCTGCCAAACGCTTGCAAATGCTCCCCTGAAAGTTTTGGCAGTTGAAACAGAAGGCTTTTTATCACAGGACAAGAAATCAGCCCTCAACAACTTTTGAAAAAATCTCTAAGCCCCGGGGTCACAATTTCAGCAAAAATCTGACTTTTGCCAATTCACTCAAAAATGCTGCAAATCGCTTGCAAATGCTCCCCTGAAAGGTTTGGCAGTTGAAAAAGAAGGCTTTTTATCACAGGACAAGAAATCAGCCCTCAACAACTTAACCGGCGGAAAAAGATTTTTTTTGAAAAATCCCTAAGCCCCGGGGTCACAATTTCAGCAAAAATCTGACTTTCGGGAATTCACTCAAAAATGCTGCCAAACGCTTGCAAATGCTCCCCTGAAAGGTTTGGAAGTCGAAACAGAAGGCTTTTTATCACAGGACAAGAAATCAGCCCTCAACAACTTAACCGGCGGAAAAAGATTTTTTTGAAAAAATACCTAAGCCCCGGGGTCACAATTTCAGCAAAAATCTGACTTTCGGGAATTCACTCAAAAATTCTGCCAAACGCTTGCAAATGCTCCCCTGAAAGGTTTGGCAGTCGAAACAGAAGGCTTTTTATCACAGGACAAGAAATCAGCCCTCAACAACTTAACCGGCGGAAAAAGATTTTTTTGAAAAATCCCTAAGCCCCGGGGTCACAATTTCAGCAAAAATCTGACTTTTGCCAATTCACTCAAAAATGCTGCCAAACGCTTGCAAATGCTCCCCTGAAAGGTTTGGCAGTCGAAACAGAAGGCTTTTTATCACAGAACAAGAAATCAGGCCTCAACAACTTTTGAAAAAATCCCTAAGCCCCGGGGTCACAATTTCAGCAAAAATCTGACTTTTGCCAATTCACTCAAAAATGCTGCCAAACGCTTGCAAATGCTCCCCTGAAAGGTTTGGCAGTCGAAACAGAAGGCTTTTTATCACAGGACAAGAAATCAGCCCTCAACAACTTAACCGGCGGAAAAAGATTTTTTTGAAAAATCCCTAAGCCCCGGGGTCACAATTTCAGCAAAAATCTGACTTTCGGGAACTCACTCAAAAATGCTGCCAAACGCTTGCAAATGCTCCCCTGAAAGGTTTGGCAGTCGAAACAGAAGGCTTTTTATCACAGGACAAGAAATCAGCCCTCAACAACTTAACCGGCGGAAAAAGATTTTTTTGAAAAATCCCTAAGCCCCGGGGTCACAATTTCAGCAAAAATCTGACTTTCGGGAACTCACTCAAAAATGCTGCCAAACGCTTGCAAATGCTCCCCTGAAAGGTTTGGCAGTCGAAACAGAAGGCTTTTTATCACAGAACAAGAAATCAGGCCTCAACAACTTTTGAAAAAATCCCTAAGCCCCGGGGTCACAATTTCAGCAAAAATCTGACTTTTGCCAATTCACTCAAAAATGCTGCCAAACGCTTGCAAATGCTCCCCTGAAAGGTTTGGCAGTCGAAACAGAAGGCTTTTTATCACAGGACAAGAAATCAGCCCTCAACAACTTAACCGGCGGAAAAAGATTTTTTTGAAAAATCCCTAAGCCCCGGGGTCACAATTTCAGCAAAAATCTGACTTTCGGGAATTCGCTCAAAAATGCTGCCAAACGGTTGCAAATGCTCCCCTGAAAGTTTTGGCAGTCAAAACAGAAGGCTTTTTATCACAGGACAAGAAATCAGCCCTCAACAACTTAACCGGCGGAAAAAGATTTTTTTGAAAAAATACCTAAGCCCCGGGGTCACAATTTCAGCAAAAATCTGACTTTCGGGTATTCACTCAAAAATGCTGCCAAACGCTTGCAAATGCTCCCCTGAAAGTTTTGGCAGTTGAAACAGAAGGCTTTTTATCACAGGACAAGAAATCAGCCCTCAACAACTTTTGAAAAAATCTCTAAGCCCCGGGGTCACAATTTCAGCAAAAATCTGACTTTTGCCAATTCACTCAAAAATGCTGCAAATCGCTTGCAAATGCTCCCCTGAAAGGTTTGGCAGTCGAAACAGAAGGCTTTTTATCACAGGACAAGAAATCAGCCCTCAACAACTTAACCGGCGGAAAAAGATTTTTTTGAAAAATCCCTAAGCCCCGGGGTCACAATTTCAGCAAAAATCTGACTTTCGGGAATTCACTCAAAAATGCTGCCAAACGCTTGCAAATGCTCCCCTGAAAGGTTTGGCAGTCGAAACAGAAGGCTTTTTATCACAGGACAAGAAATCAGCCCTCAACAACTTAACCGGCGGAAAAAGATTTTTTTTGAAAAATCCCTAAGCCCCGGGGTCACAATTTCAGCAAAAATCTGACTTTCGGGAATTCACTCAAAAATGCTGCCAAACGCTTGCAAATGCTCCCCTGAAAGGTTTGGCAGTCGAAACAGAAGGCTTTTTATCACAGGACAAGAAATCAGCCCTCAACAACTTAACCGGCGGAAAAAGATTTTTTTGAAAAAATACCTAAGCCCCGGGGTCACAATTTCAGCAAAAATCTGACTTTCGGGAATTCACTCAAAAATTCTGCCAAACGCTTGCAAATGCTCCCCTGAAAGGTTTGGCAGTCGAAACAGAAGGCTTTTTATCACAGGACAAGAAATCAGCCCTCAACAACTTAACCGGCGGAAAAAGATTTTTTTGAAAAATCCCTAAGCCCCGGGGTCACAATTTCAGCAAAAATCTGATTTTCGGGAATTCACTCAAAAATGCTGCCAAACGCTTGCAAATGCTCCCCTGAAAGGTTTGGCAGTCGAAACAGAAGGCTTTTTATCACAGAACAAGAAATCAGGCCTCAACAACTTTTGAAAAAATCCCTAAGCCCCGGGGTCACAATTTCAGCAAAAATCTGACTTTTGCCAATTCACTCAAAAATGCTGCCAAACGCTTGCAAATGCTCCCCTGAAAGGTTTGGCAGTCGAAACAGAAGGCTTTTTATCACAGGACAAGAAATCAGCCCTCAACAACTTAACCGGCGGAAAAAGATTTTTTTGAAAAAATACCTAAGCCCCGGGGTCACAATTTCAGCAAAAATCTGACTTTCGGGAATTCACTCAAAAATTCTGCCAAACGCTTGCAAATGCTCCCCTGAAAGGTTTGGCAGTCGAAACAGAAGGCTTTTTATCACAGGACAAGAAATCAGCCCTCTACAACTTAACCGGCGGAAAAAGATTTTTTTGAAAAATCCCTAAGCCCCGGGGTCCCAATTTCAGCAAAAATCTGACTTTTGCCAATTCACTCAAAAATGCTGCCAAACGCTTGCAAATGCTCCCCTGAAAGGTTTGGCAGTCGAAACAGAAGGCTTTTTATCACAGAACAAGAAATCAGGCCTCAACAACTTTTGAAAAAATCCCTAAGCCCCGGGGTCACAATTTCAGCAAAAATCTGACTTTTGCCAATTCACTCAAAAATGCTGCCAAACGCTTGCAAATGCTCCCCTGAAAGGTTTGGCAGTCGAAACAGAAAGCTTTTTATCACAGGACAAGAAATCAGCCCTCAACAACTTAACCGGCGGAAAAAGATTTTTTTGAAAAATCCCTAAGCCCCGGGGTCACAATTTCAGCAAAAATCTGACTTTCGGGAATTCACTCAAAAATGCTGCCAAACGCTTGCAAATGCTCCCCTGAAAGGTTTGGCAGTCGAAACAGAAGGCTTTTTATCACAGGACAAGAAATCAGCCCTCAACAACTTTTGAAAAAATCCCTAAGCCCCGGGGTCACAATTTCAGCAAAAATCTGACTTTTGCCAATTCACTCAAAAATGCTGCCAAACGCTTGCAAATGCTCCCTTGAAAGGTTTGGCAGTCGAAACAGAAGGCTTTTTATCACAGGAAAAGAAATCAGCCCTCAACAACTTAACCGGCGGAAAAAGATTTTTTTGAAAAATCCCTAAGCCCCGGGGTCACAATTTCAGCAAAAATCTGACTTTCGGGAATTCACTCAAAAATGCTGCCAAACGCTTGCAAATGCTCCCCTGAAAGGTTTGGCAGTCGAAACAGAAGGCTTATTATCACAGGACAAGAAATCAGCCCTCAACAACTTAACCGGCGGAAAAAGATTTTTTTGAAAAATCCCTAAGCCCCGGGGTCACAATTTCAGCAAAAATCTGACTTTTGGGAATTCACTCAAAAATGCTGCCAAACGCTTGCAAATGCTCCCCTGAAAGGTTTGGCAGTCGAAACAGAAGGCTTTTTATCACAGAACAAGAAATCAGCCCTCAACAACTTTTGAAAAAATCCCTAAGCCCCGGGGTCACAATTTCAGCAAAAATCTGAATTTTGCCAATTCAATCAAAAATGCTGCCAAACGCTTGCAAATGCTCCCTTGAAAGGTTTGGCAGTCGAAACAGAAGGCTTTTTATCACAGGACAAGAAATCAGCCCTCAACAACTTAACCGGCGGAAAAAGATTTTTTTGAAAAATCCCTAAGCCCCGGGGTCACAATTTCAGCAAAAATCTGACTTTCGGGAATTCACTCAAAAATGCTGCCAAACGCTTGCAAATGCTCCCCTGAAAGGTTTGGCAGTCGAAACAGAAGGCTTTTTATCACAGGACAAGAAATCAGCCCTCAACAACTTAACCGGCGGAAAAAAGATTTTTTTGAAAAATCCCTAAGCCCCGGGGTCACAATTTCAGCAAAAATCTGACTTTCGGGAATTCACTCAAAAATGCTGCCAAACGCTTGCAAATGCTCCCCTGAAAGGTTTGGCAGTCGAAACAGAAGGCTTTTTATCACAGGACAAGAAATCAGCCCTCAACAACTTTTGAAAAAATCTCTAAGCCCCGGGGTCACAATTTCAGCAAAAATCTGACTTTTGCCAATTCACTCAAAAATGCTGCAAATCGCTTGCAAATGCTCCCCTGAAAGTTTGGCAGTCGAAACAGAAGGCTTTTTATCACAGGACAAGAAATCAGCCCTCAACAACTTAACCGGCGGATAAAGATTTTTTTGAAAAAATACCTAAGTCCTGGGGTCACAATTTCAGCAAAAATCTGAATTTCGGGAATTCACTCAAAAATGCTGCCAAACGCTTGCAAATGCTCCCCTGAAAGGTTTGGCAGTCGAAACAGAAGGCTATTTATCACAGAACAAGAAATCAGCCCTCAACAAGTTTTGAAAAAATCTCTAAGCCCCGGGGTCACAATTTCAGCAAAAATCTGACTTTTGCCAATTCACTCAAAAATGCTGCAAATTGCTTGCAAATGCTCCCCTGAAAGTTTGGCAGTCGAAACAGAAGGCTTTTTATCACAGGACAAGAAATCAGCCCTCAACAACTTAACCGGCGGAAAAAGATTTTTTTGAAAAATCCCAAAGCCCCGGGGTCACAATTTCAGCAAAAATCTGACTTTCGGGAATTCACTCAAAAATTCTGCCAAACGCTTGCAAATGCTCCCCTGAAAGGTTTGGCAGTCGAAAGAGAAGGCTTTTTATCACAGGACAAGAAATCAGCCCTCAACAACTTTTGAAAAAATCCCTAAGCCCCGGGGTCACAATTTCAGCAAAAATCTGACTTTTGCCAATTCACTCAAAAATGCTGCCAAACGCTTGCAAATGCTCCCTTGAAAGGTTTGGCAGTCGAAACAGAAGGCTTTTTATCACAGGAAAAGAAATCAGCCCTCAACAACTTAACCGGCGGAAAAAGATTTTTTTGAAAAATCCCTAAGCCCCGGGGTCACAATTTCAGCAAAAATCTGACTTTCGGGAATTCACTCAAAAATGCTGCCAAACGCTTGCAAATGCTCCCCTGAAAGGTTTGGCAGTCGAAACAGAAGGCTTATTATCACAGGACAAGAAATCAGCCCTCAACAACTTAACCGGCGGAAAAAGATTTTTTTGAAAAATCCCTAAGCCCCGGGGTCACAATTTCAGCAAAAATCTGACTTTTGGGAATTCACTCAAAAATGCTGCCAAACGCTTGCAAATGCTCCCCTGAAAGGTTTGGCAGTCGAAACAGAAGGCTTTTTATCACAGAACAAGAAATCAGCCCTCAACAACTTTTGAAAAAATCCCTAAGCCCCGGGGTCACAATTTCAGCAAAAATCTGAATTTTGCCAATTCAATCAAAAATGCTGCCAAACGCTTGCAAATGCTCCCTTGAAAGGTTTGGCAGTCGAAACAGAAGGCTTTTTATCACAGGACAAGAAATCAGCCCTCAACAACTTAACCGGCGGAAAAAGATTTTTTTGAAAAATCCCTAAGCCCCGGGGTCACAATTTCAGCAAAAATCTGACTTTCGGGAATTCACTCAAAAATGCTGCCAAACGCTTGCAAATGCTCCCCTGAAAGGTTTGGCAGTCGAAACAGAAGGCTTTTTATCACAGGACAAGAAATCAGCCCTCAACAACTTAACCGGCGGAAAAAAGATTTTTTTGAAAAATCCCTAAGCCCCGGGGTCACAATTTCAGCAAAAATCTGACTTTCGGGAATTCACTCAAAAATGCTGCCAAACGCTTGCAAATGCTCCCCTGAAAGGTTTGGCAGTCGAAACAGAAGGGTTTTTATCACAGGACAAGAAATCAGCCCTCAACAACTTAACCGGCGGATAAAGATTTTTTTGAAAAAATACCTAAGTCCTGGGGTCACAATTTCAGCAAAAATCTGACTTTCGGGAATTCACTCAAAAATGCTGCCAAACGCTTGCAAATGCTCCCCTGAAAGGTTTGGCAGTCGAAACAGAAGGCTTTTTATCACAGGACAAGAAATCAGCCCTCAACAACTTAACCGGCGGAAAAAGATTTTTTTGAAAAATCCCTAAGCCCCGGGGTCACAATTTCAGCAAAAATCTGACTTTCGGGAATTCACTCAAAAATGCTGCCAAACGCTTGCAAATGCTCCCCTGAAAGGTTTGGCAGTCGAAACAGAAGGCTTTTTATCACAGGACAAGAAATCAGCCCTCAACAACTTAACCGGCGGAAAAAGATTTTTTTGAAAAATCCCTAAGCCCCGGGGTCACAATTTCAGCAAAAATCTGACTTTCGGGAATTCACTCAAAAATGCTGCCAAACGCTTGCAAATGCTCCCCTGAAAGGTTTGGCAGTCGAAACAGAAGGCTTTTTATCACAGGACAAGAAATCAGCCCTCAACAACTTAACCGGCGGAAAAAAGATTTTTTTGAAAAAATACCTAAGTCCTGGGGTCACAATTTCAGCAAAAATCTGACTTTCGGGAATTCACTCAAAAATGCTGCCAAACGCTTGCAAATGCTCCCCTGAAAGGTTTGGCAGTCGAAACAGAAGGCTTTTTATCACAGAACAAGAAATCAGCCCTCAACAACTTTTGAAAAAATCCCTAAGCCCCGGGGTCACAATTTCAGCAAAAATCTGACTTTTGCCAATTCACTCAAAAATGCTGCCAAACGCTTGCAAATGATCCCTTGAAAGGTTTGGCAGTCGAAACAGAAGGCTTTTTATCACAGGACAAGAAATCAGCCCTCAACAACTTAACCGGCGGAAAAAGATTTTTTTGAAAAATCCCTAAGCCCCGGGGTCACAATTTCAGCAAAAATCTGACTTTCGGGAATTCACTCAAAAATGCTGCCAAACACTTGCAAATGCTGCCCTGAAAGGTTTGGCAGTCGAAACAGAAGGCTTTTTATCACAGGACAAGAAATCAGCCCTCAACAACTTAACCGGCGGAAAAAGATTTTTTTGAAAAATCCCTAAGCCCCGGGGTCACAATTTCAGCAAAAATCTGACTTTCGGGAATTCACTCAAAAATGCTGCCAAACGTTGCAAATGCTTCCCTGAAAGGTTTGGCAGTCGAAACAGAAGGCTTTTTATCACAGGACAAGAAATCAGCCCTCAACAACTTTTGAAAAAATCTCTAAGCCCCGGGGTCACAATTTCAGCAAAAATCTGACTTTTGCCAATTCACTCAAAAATGCTGCAAATTGCTTGCAAATGCTTCTCTGAAAGTTTGGCAGTCGAAACAGAAGGCTTTTTATCACAGGACAAGAAATCAGCCCTCAACAACTTAACCGGCGGAAAAAAGATTTTTTTGAAAAATCCTTAAGCCCCGGGGTCACAGTTTCAGCAAAAATCTGACTTTCGGGAATTCACTCAAAAATGCTGCCAAACGCTTGCAAATGCTCCCCTGAAAGGTTTGGCAGTCGAAACAGAAGGCTTTTTATCACAGGACAAGAAATCAGCCCTCAACAACTTAACCGGCGGAAAAAGATTTTTTTGAAAAAATACCTAAGCCCCGGGGTCACAATTTCAGCAAAAATCTGACTTTCAGGTATTCACTCAAAAATGCTGCCAAACGCTTGCAAATGCTCCCCTGAAAGTTTTGGCAGTCGAAACAGAAGGCTTTTTATCACAGGACAAGAAATCAGCCCTCAACAACTTTTGAAAAAATCTCTAAGCCCCGGGGTCACAATTTCAGCAAAAATCTGACTTTTGCCAATTCACTCAAAAATGCTGCAAATCGCTTGCAAATGCTCCCCTGAAAGGTTTGGCAGTCGAAACAGAAGGCTTTTTATCACAGGACAAGAAATCAGCCCTCAACAACTTAACCGGCGGAAAAAAGATTTTTTTGAAAAATCCTTAAGCCCCGGGGTCACAATTTCAGCAAAAATCTGACTTTCGGGAATTCACTCAAAAATGCTGCCAAATGCTTGCAAATGCTCCCCTGAAAGGTTTGGCAGTCGAAACAGAAGGCTTTTTATCACAGGACAAGAAATCAGCCCTCAACAACTTAACCGGCGGAAAAAGATTTTTTTGAAAAATCCCTAAGCCCCGGGGTCACAATTTCAGCAAAAATCTGACTTTCGGGAATTCACTCAAAAATGCTGCCAAACGCTTGCAAATGCTCCCCTGAAAGGTTTGGCAGTCGAAACAGAAGGCTTTTTATCACAGGACAAGAAATCAGCCCTCAACAACTTAACCGGCGGAAAAAGATTTTTTTGAAAAATCCCTAAGCCCCGGGGTCACAATTTCAGCAAAAATCTGACTTTCGGGAATTCACTCAAAAATGCTGCCAAAAGCTTGCAAATGCTCCCCTGAAAGGTTTGGCAGTCGAAACAGAAGGCTTTTTATCACAGGACAAGAAATCAGCCCTCAACAACTTAACCGGCGGAAAAAGATTTTTTTGAAAAAATACCTAAGCCCCGGGGTCACAATTTCAGCAAAAATCTGACTTTCAGGTATTCACTCAAAAATGCTGCCAAACGCTTGCAAATGCTCCCCTGAAAGTTTTGGCAGTCGAAACAGAAGGCTTTTTATAACAGGACAAGAAATCAGCCCTCAACAACTTTTGAAAAAATCTCTAAGCCCCGGGGTCACAATTTCAGCAAAAATCTGACTTTTGCCAATTCACTCAAAAATGCTGCAAATCGCTTGCAAATGCTCCCCTGAAAGGTTTGGCAGTCGAAACAGAAGGCTTTTTATCACATGACAAGAAATCAGCCCTCAACAACTTAACCGGCGGAAAAAAGATTTTTTTGAAAAATCCTTAAGCCCCGGGGTCACAATTTCAGCAAAAATCTGACTTTCGGGAATTCACTCAAAAATGCTGCCAAACGCTTGCAAATGCTCCCCTGAAAGGTTTGGCAGTCGAAACAGAAGGCTTTTTATCACAGGACAAGAAATCAGCCCTCAACAACTTAACCGGCGGAAAAAGATTTTTTTGAAAAAATACCTAAGCCCCGGGGTCACAATTTCAGCAAAAATCTGACTTTCGGGAATTCACTCAAAAATGCTGCCAAACGCTTGCAAATGCTCCCCTGAAAGGTTTGGCAGTCGAAACAGAAGGCTTTTTATCACAGAACAAGAAATCAGCCCTCAACAACTTTTGAAAAAATCTCTAAGCCCCGGGGTCACAATTTCAGCAAAAATCTGACTTTTGCCAATTCACTCAAAAATGCTGCAAATCGCTTGCAAATGCTCCCCTGAAAGGTTTGGCAGTCGAAACAGAAGGCTTTTTATCACAGGACAAGAAATCAGCCCTCAACAACTTAACCGGCGGAAAAAGATTTTTTTGAAAAATCCCTAAGCCCCGGGGTCACAATTTCAGCAAAAATCTGACTTTCGGGAATTCACTCAAAAATGCTGCCAAACGCTTGCAAATGCTCCCCTGAAAGGTTTGGCAGTCGAAACAGAAGGCTTTTTATCACAGGACAAGAAATCAGCCCTCAACAACTTAACCGGCGGAAAAAGATTTTTTTGAAAAATCCCTAAGCCCCGGGGTCACAATTTCAGCAAAAATCTGACTTTCGGGTATTCACTCAAAAATGCTGCCAAACGCTTGCAAATGCTCCCCTGAAAGTTTTGGCAGTCGAAACAGAAGGCTTTTTATCACAGGACAAGAAATCAGCCCTCAACAACTTTTGAAAAAATCTCTAAGCCCCGGGGTCACAATTTCAGCAAAAATCTGACTTTTGCCAATTCACTCAAAAATGCTGCAAATCGCTTGCAAATGCTCCCCTGAAAGGTTTGGCAGTCGAAACAGAAGGCTTTTTATCACAGGACAAGAAATCAGCCCTCAACAACTTAACCGGCGGAAAAAGATTTTTTTGAAAAATCCCTAAGCCCCGGGGTCACAATTTCAGCAAAAATCTGACTTTCGGGAATTCACTCAAAAATGCTGCCAAACGCTTGCAAATGCTCCCCTGAAAGGTTTGGCAGTCGAAACAGAAGGCTTTTTATCACAGGACAAGAAATCAGCCCTCAACAACTTAACCGGCGGAAAAAGATTTTTTTGAAAAATCCCTAAGCCCCGGGGTCACAATTTCAGCAAAAATCTGACTTTCGGGAATTCACTCAAAAATGCTGCCAAACGCTTGCAAATGCTCCCCTGAAAGGTTTGGCAGTCGAAACAGAAGGCTTTTTATCACAGGACAAGAAATCAGCCCTCAACAACTTAACCGGCGGAAAAAGATTTTTTTGAAAAAATACCTAAGCCCCGGGGTCACAATTTCAGCAAAAATCTGACTTTCAGGTATTCACTCAAAAATGCTGCCAAACGCTTGCAAATGCTCCCCTGAAAGTTTTGGCAGTCGAAACAGAAGGCTTTTTATCACAGGACATGAAATCAGCCCTCAACAACTTTTGAAAAAATCTCTAAGCCCCGGGGTCACAATTTCAGCAAAAATCTGACTTTTGCCAATTCACTCAAAAATGCTGCAAATCGCTTGCAAATGCTCCCCTGAAAGGTTTGGCAGTCGAAACAGAAGGCTTTTTATCACAGGACAAGAAATCAGCCCTCAACAACTTAACCGGCGGAAAAAGATTTTTTTGAAAAATCCCTAAGCCCCGGGGTCACAATTTCAGCAAAAATCTGACTTTCGGGAATTCACTCAAAAATGCTGCCAAACGCTTGCAAATGCTCCCCTGAAAGGTTTGGCAGTCGAAACAGAAGGCTTTTTATCACAGGACAAGAAATCAGCCCTCAACAACTTAACCGGCGGAAAAAGATTTTTTTGAAAAATCCCTAAGCCCCGGGGTCACAATTTCAGCAAAAATCTGACTTTCGGGAATTCACTCAAAAATGCTGCCAAACGCTTGCAAATGCTCCCCTGAAAGGTTTGGCAGTCGAAACAGAAGGCTTTTTATCACAGGACAAGAAATCAGCCCTCAACAACTTAACCGGCGGAAAAAGATTTTTTTGAAAAAATACCTAAGCCCCGGGGTCACAATTTCAGCAAAAATCTGACTTTCGGGTATTCACTCAAAAATGCTGCCAAACGCTTGCAAATGCTCCCCTGAAAGTTTTGGCAGTTGAAACAGAAGGCTTTTTATCACAGGACAAGAAATCAGCCCTCAACAACTTTTGAAAAAATCTCTAAGCCCCGGGGTCACAATTTCAGCAAAAATCTGACTTTTGCTAATTCACTCAAAAATGCTGCAAATCGCTTGCAAATGCTCCCCTGAAAGGTTTGGCAGTCGAAACAGAAGGCTTTTTATCACAGGACAAGAAATCAGCCCTCAACAACTTAACCGGCGGAAAAAGATTTTTTTGAAAAATCCCTAAGCCCCGGGGTCACAATTTCAGCAAAAATCTGACTTTCGGGAATTCACTCAAAAATGCTGCCAAACGCTTGCAAATGCTCCCCTGAAAGGTTTGGCAGTCGAAACAGAAGGCTTTTTATCACAGGACAAGAAATCAGCCCTCAACAACTTAACCGGCGGAAAAAGATTTTTTTTGAAAAATCCCTAAGCCCCGGGGTCACAATTTCAGCAAAAATCTGACTTTCGGGAATTCACTCAAAAATGCTGCCAAACGCTTGCAAATGCTCCCCTGAAAGGTTTGGCAGTCGAAACAGAAGGCTTTTTATCACAGGACAAGAAATCAGCCCTCAACAACTTAACCGGCGGAAAAAGATTTTTTTGAAAAAATACCTAAGCCCCGGGGTCACAATTTCAGCAAAAATCTGACTTTCGGGAATTCACTCAAAAATTCTGCCAAACGCTTGCAAATGCTCCCCTGAAAGGTTTGGCAGTCGAAACAGAAGGCTTTTTATCACAGGACAAGAAATCAGCCCTCAACAACTTAACCGGCGGAAAAAGATTTTTTTGAAAAATCCCTAAGCCCCGGGGTCACAATTTCAGCAAAAATCTGACTTTTGCCAATTCACTCAAAAATGCTGCCAAACGCTTGCAAATGCTCCCCTGAAAGGTTTGGCAGTCGAAACAGAAGGCTTTTTATCACAGGACAAGAAATCAGCCCTCAACAACTTAACCGGCGGAAAAAGATTTTTTTGAAAAATCCCTAAGCCCCGGGGTCACAATTTCAGCAAAAATCTGACTTTCGGGAATTCACTCAAAAATGCTGCCAAACGCTTGCAAATGCTCCCCTGAAAGGTTTGGCAGTCGAAACAGAAGGCTTTTTATCACAGAACAAGAAATCAGCCCTCAACAACTTTTGAAAAAATCCCTAAGCCCCGGGGTCACAATTTCAGCAAAAATCTGAATTTTGCCAATTCACTCAAAAATGCTGCCAAACGCTTGCAAATGCTCCCTTGAAAGGTTTGGCAGTCGAAACAGAAGGCTTTTTATCACAGGACAAGAAATCAGCCCTCAACAACTTAACCGGCGGAAAAAGATTTTTTTGAAAAATCCCTAAGCCCCGGGGTCACAATTTCAGCAAAAATCTGACTTTCGGGAATTCACTCAAAAATGCTGCCAAACGCTTGCAAATGCTCCCCTGAAAGGTTTGGCAGTCGAAACAGAAGGCTTTTTATCACAGGACAAGAAATCAGCCCTCAACAACTTAACCGGCGGAAAAAAGATTTTTTTGAAAAATCCCTAAGCCCCGGGGTCACAATTTCAGCAAAAATCTGACTTTCGGGAATTCACTCAAAAATGCTGCCAAACGCTTGCAAATGCTCCCCTGAAAGGTTTGGCAGTCGAAACAGAAGGCTTTTTATCACAGGACAAGAAATCAGCCCTCAACAACTTAACCGGCGGATAAAGATTTTTTTGAAAAAATACCTAAGTCCTGGGGTCACAATTTCAGCAAAAATCTGACTTTCGGCAATTCACTCAAAAATGCTGCCAAACGCTTGCAAATGCTCCCCTGAAAGGTTTGGCAGTCGAAACAGAAGGCTTTTTATCACAGGACAAGAAATCAGCCCTCAACAACTTTTGAAAAAATCCCTAAGCCCCGGGGTCACAATTTCAGCAAAAATCTGACTTTTGCCAATTCACTCAAAAATGCTGCCAAACGCTTGCAAATGCTCCCCTGAAAGGTTTGGCAGTCGAAACAGAAGGCTTTTTATCACAGGACAAGAAATCAGCCCTCAACAACTTAACCGGCGGATAAAGATTTTTTTGAAAAAATACCTAAGTCCTGGGGTCACAATTTCAGCAAAAATCTGACTTTCGGGAATTCACTCAAAAATGCTGCCAAACGCTTGCAAATGCTCCCCTGAAAGGTTTGGCAGTCGAAACAGAAGGCTTTTTATCACAGGACAAGAAATCAGCCCTCAACAACTTAACCGGCGGAAAAAGATTTTTTTGAAAAATCCCTAAGCCCCGGGGTCACAATTTCAGCAAAAATCTGACTTTCGGGAATTCACTCAAAAATGCTGCCAAACGCTTGCAAATGCTCCCCTGAAAGGTTTGGCAGTCAAAACAGAAGGCTTTTTATCACAGGACAAGAAATCAGCCCTCAACAACTTTTGAAAAAATCTCTAAGCCCCGGGGTCACAATTTCAGCAAAAATCTGACTTTTGCCAATTCACTCAAAAATGCTGCAAATCGCTTGCAAATGCTCCCCTGAAAGTTTGGCAGTCGAAACAGAAGGCTTTTTATCACAGGACAAGAAATAAGCCCTCAACAACTTAACCGGCGGAAAAAGATTTTTTTGAAAAATCCCTAAGCCCCGGGGTCACAATTTCAGCAAAAATCTGACTTTCGGGAATTCACTCAAAAATGCTGCCAAACACTTGCAAATGCTCCCCTGAAAGGTTTGGCAGTCGAAACAGAAGGCTTTTTATCACAGGACAAGAAATTAGCCCTCAACAACTTAACCGGCGGAAAAAAGATTTTTTTGAAAAATCCCTATGCCCCGGGGTCACAATTTCAGCAAAAATCTGACTTTCGGGAATTCACTCAAAAATGCTGCCAAACGCTTGCAAATGCTCCCCTGAAAGTTTTGGCAGTCGAAACAGAAGGCTTTTTATCACAGGACAAGAAATCAGCCCTCAACAACTTTTGAAAAAATCTCTAAGCCCCGGGGTCACAATTTCAGCAAAAATCTGATTTTTGCCAATTCACTCAAAAATGCTGCCAAACGCTTGCAAATGCTCCCCTGAAAGGTTTGGCAGTCGAAACAGAAGGCTTTTTATCACAGGACAAGAAATCAGCCCTCAACAACTTAACCGGCGGAAAAAGATTTTTTTGAAAAAATCCCTAAGCCCCGGGGTCACAATTTCAGCAAAAGTCTGACTTTCGGGAATTCACTCAAAAATGCTGCCAAACGCTTGCAAATGCTCCCCTGAAAGGTTTGGCAGTCGAAACAGAAGGCTTTTTATCACAGGACAAGAAATCAGCCCTCAACAACTTAACCGGCGGATAAAGATTTTTTTGAAAAAATACCTAAGTCCTGGGGTCACAATTTCAGCAAAAATCTGACTTTCGGGAATTCACTCAAAAATGCTGCCAAACGCTTGCAAATGCTCCCCTGAAAGGTTTGGCAGTCGAAACAGAAGGCTTTTTATCACAGGACAAGAAATCAGCCCTCAACAACTTAACCGGCGGAAAAAGATTTTTTTGAAAAATCCCTAAGCCCCGGGGTCACAATTTCAGCAAAAATCTGACTTTCGGGAATTCACTCAAAAATGCTGCCAAACGCTTGCAAATGCTCCCCTGAAAGGTTTGGCAGTCAAAACAGAAGGCTTTTTATCACAGGACAAGAAATCAGCCCTCAACAACTTTTGAAAAAATCTCTAAGCCCCGGGGTCACAATTTCAGCAAAAATCTGACTTTTGCCAATTCACTCAAAAATGCTGCAAATCGCTTGCAAATGCTCCCCTGAAAGTTTGGCAGTCGAAACAGAAGGCTTTTTATCACAGGACAAGAAATAAGCCCTCAACAACTTAACCGGCGGAAAAAGATTTTTTTGAAAAATCCCTAAGCCCCGGGGTCACAATTTCAGCAAAAATCTGACTTTCGGGAATTCACTCAAAAATGCTGCCAAACACTTGCAAATGCTCCCCTGAAAGGTTTGGCAGTCGAAACAGAAGGCTTTTTATCACAGGACAAGAAATTAGCCCTCAACAACTTAACCGGCGGAAAAAAGATTTTTTTGAAAAATCCCTATGCCCCGGGGTCACAATTTCAGCAAAAATCTGACTTTCGGGAATTCACTCAAAAATGCTGCCAAACGCTTGCAAATGCTCCCCTGAAAGTTTTGGCAGTCGAAACAGAAGGCTTTTTATCACAGGACAAGAAATCAGCCCTCAACAACTTTTGAAAAAATCTCTAAGCCCCGGGGTCACAATTTCAGCAAAAATCTGATTTTTGCCAATTCACTCAAAAATGCTGCCAAACGCTTGCAAATGCTCCCCTGAAAGGTTTGGCAGTCGAAACAGAAGGCTTTTTATCACAGGACAAGAAATCAGCCCTCAACAACTTTTGAAAAAATCTCTAAGCCCCGGGGTCACAATTTCAGCAAAAATCTGACTTTTGCCAATTCACTCAAAAATGCTGCAAATCGCTTGCAAATGCTCCCCTGAAAGTTTGGCAGTCGAAACAGAAGGCTTTTTTATCACAGGACAAGAAATCAGCCCTCAACAACTTAACCGGCGGAAAAAGATTTTTTTGAAAAATCCCTAAGCCCCGGGGTCACAATTTCAGCAAAAATCTGACTTTCGGGAATTCACTCAAAAATGCTGCCAAACACTTGCAAATGCTCCCCTGAAAGGTTTGGCAGTCGAAACAGAAGGCTTTTTATCACAGGACAAGAAATCAGCCCTCAACAACTTAACCGGCGGAAAAAGATTTTTTTGAAAAATCCCTAAGCCCCGGGGTCACAATTTCAGCAAAAATCTGACTTTCGGGAATTCACTCAAAAATGCTGCCAAACGCTTGCAAATGCTCCCCTGAAAGGTTTGGCAGTCGAAACAGAAGGCTTTTTATCACAGGACAAGAAATCAGCCCTCAACAACTTAACCGGCGGAAAAAAGATTTTTTTGAAAAATCCCTAAGCCCCGGGGTCACAATTTCAGCAAAAATCTGACTTTCGGGAATTCACTCAAAAATGCTGCCAAACGCTTGCAAATGCTCCCCTGAAAGGTTTGGCAGTCGAAACAGAAGGCTTTTTATCACAGGACAAGAAATCAGCCCTCAACAACTTAACCGGCGGATAAAGATTTTTTTGAAAAAATACCTAAGTCCTGGGGTCACAATTTCAGCAAAAATCTGACTTTCGGCAATTCACTCAAAAATGCTGCCAAACGCTTGCAAATGCTCCCCTGAAAGGTTTGGCAGTCGAAACAGAAGGCTTTTTATCACAGGACAAGAAATCAGCCCTCAACAACTTTTGAAAAAATCCCTAAGCCCCGGGGTCACAATTTCAGCAAAAAGCTGACTTTTGCCAATTCACTCAAAAATGCTGCCAAACGCTTGCAAATGCTCCCCTGAAAGGTTTGGCAGTCGAAACAGAAGGCTTTTTATCACAGGACAAGAAATCAGCCCTCAACAACTTAACCGGCGGATAAAGATTTTTTTGAAAAAATACCTAAGTCCTGGGGTCACAATTTCAGCAAAAATCTGACTTTCGGGAATTCACTCAAAAATGCTGCCAAACGCTTGCAAATGCTCCCCTGAAAGGTTTGGCAGTCGAAACAGAAGGCTTTTTATCACAGGACAAGAAATCAGCCCTCAACAACTTAACCGGCGGAAAAAGATTTTTTTGAAAAATCCCTAAGCCCCGGGGTCACAATTTCAGCAAAAATCTGACTTTCGGGAATTCACTCAAAAATGCTGCCAAACGCTTGCAAATGCTCCCCTGAAAGGTTTGGCAGTCGAAACAGAAGGCTTTTTATCACAGGACAAGAAATCAGCCCTCAACAACTTTTGAAAAAATCTCTAAGCCCCGGGGTCACAATTTCAGCAAAAATCTGACTTTTGCCAATTCACTCAAAAATGCTGCAAATCGCTTGCAAATGCTCCCCTGAAAGTTTGGCAGTCGAAACAGAAGGCTTTTTATCACAGGACAAGAAATCAGCCCTCAACAACTTAACCGGCGGAAAAAGATTTTTTTGAAAAATCCCTAAGCCCCGGGGTCACAATTTCAGCAAAAATCTGACTTTCGGGAATTCACTCAAAAATGCTGCCAAACACTTGCAAATGCTCCCCTGAAAGGTTTGGCAGTCGAAACAGAAGGCTTTTTATCACAGGACAAGAAATTAGCCCTCAACAACTTAACCGGCGGAAAAAAGATTTTTTTGAAAAATCCCTATGCCCCGGGGTCACAATTTCAGCAAAAATCTGACTTTCGGGAATTCACTCAAAAATGCTGCCAAACGCTTGCAAATGCTCCCCTGAAAGTTTTGGCAGTCGAAACAGAAGGCTTTTTATCACAGGACAAGAAATCAGCCCTCAACAACTTTTGAAAAAATCTCTAAGCCCCGGGGTCACAATTTCAGCAAAAATCTGATTTTTGCCAATTCACTCAAAAATGCTGCCAAACGCTTGCAAATGATCCCCTGAAAGGTTTGGCAGTCGAAACAGAAGGCTTTTTATCACAGGACAAGAAATCAGCCCTCAACAACTTAACCGGCGGAAAAAGATTTTTTTGAAAAAATCCCTAAGCCCCGGGGTCACAATTTCAGCAAAAATCTGACTTTCGGGAATTCACTCAAAAATGCTGCCAAACGCTTGCAAATGCTCCCCTGAAAGGTTTGGCAGTCGAAACAGAAGGCTTTTTATCACAGGACAAGAAATCAGCCCTCAACAACTTAACCGGCGGAAAAAGATTTTTTTGAAAAATCCCTAAGCCCCGGGGTCACAATTTCAGCAAAAATCTGACTTTCGGGAATTCACTCAAAAATGCTGCCAAACGCTTGCAAATGCTCCCCTGAAAGGTTTGGCAGTCGAAACAGAAGGCTTTTTATCACAGGACAAGAAATCAGCCCTCAACAACTTTTGAAAAAATCTCTAAGCCCCGGGGTCACAATTTCAGCAAAAATCTGACTTTTGCCAATTCACTCAAAAATGCTGCAAATCGCTTGCAAATGCTCCCCTGAAAGTTTGGCAGTCGAAACAGAAGGCTTTTTTATCACAGGACAAGAAATCAGCCCTCAACAACTTAACCGGCGGAAAAAGATTTTTTTGAAAAATCCCTAAGCCCCGGGGTCACAATTTCAGCAAAAATCTGACTTTCGGGAATTCACTCAAAAATGCTGCCAAACACTTGCAAATGCTCCCCTGAAAGGTTTGGCAGTCGAAACAGAAGGCTTTTTATCACAGGACAAGAAATCAGCCCTCAACAACTTAACCGGCGGAAAAAGATTTTTTTGAAAAATCCCTAAGCCCCGGGGTCACAATTTCAGCAAAAATCTGACTTTCGGGAATTCACTCAAAAATGCTGCCAAACGCTTGCAAATGCTCCCCTGAAAGGTTTGGCAGTCGAAACAGAAGGCTTTTTATCACAGGACAAGAAATCAGCCCTCAACAACTTTTGAAAAAATCCCTAAGCCCCGGGGTCACAATTTCAGCAAAAATCTGACTTTTGCCAATTCACTCAAAAATGCTGCCAAACGCTTGCAAATGCTCCCCTGAAAGGTTTGGCAGTCGAAACAGAAGGCTTTTTATCACAGGACAAGAAATCAGCCCTCAACAACTTAACCGGCGGAAAAAGATTTTTTTGAAAAAATCCCTAAGCCCCGGGGTCACAATTTCAGCAAAAATCTGACTTTCGGGAATTCACTCAAAAATGCTGCCAAACGCTTGCAAATGCTCCCCTGAAAGGTTTGGCAGTCGAAACAGAAGGCTTTTTATCACAGGACAAGAAATCAGCCCTCAACAACTTAACCGGCGGAAAAAGATTTTTTTGAAAAAATCCCTAAGCCCCGGGGTCACAATTTCAGCCAAAATCTGACTTTCGGGAATTCACTCAAAAATGCTGCCAAACGCTTGCAAATGCTCCCCTGAAAGGTTTGGCAGTCGAAACAGAAGGCTTTTTATCACAGGACAAGAAATCAGCCCTCAACAACTTTTGAAAAAATCTCTAAGCCCTGGGGTCACAATTTCAGCAAAAATCTGACTTTTGCCAATTCACTCAAAAATGCTGCAAATCGCTTGCAAATGCTCCCCTGAAAGGTTTGGCAGTCGAAACAGAAGGCTTTTTATCACAGGACAAGAAATCAGCCCTCAACAACTTAACCGGCGGAAAAAGATTTTTTTGAAAAAATCCCTAAGCCCCGGGGTCACAATTTCAGCAAAAATCTGACTTTCGGGAATTCACTCAAAAATGCTGCCAAACGCTTGCAAATGCTCCCCTGAAAGGTTTGGCAGTCGAAACAGAAGGCTTTTTATCACAGGACAAGAAATCAGCCCTCAACAACTTAACCGGCGGAAAAAGATTTTTTTGAAAAATCCCTAAGCCCCGGGGTCACAATTTCAGCAAAAATCTGACTTTCGGGAATTCACTCAAAAATGCTGCCAAACGCTTGCAAATGCTCCCCTGAAAGGTTTGGCAGTCGAAACAGAAGGCTTTTTATCACAGGACAAGAAATCAGCCCTCAACAACTTTTGAAAAAATCTCTAAGCCCCGGGGTCACAATTTCAGCAAAAATCTGACTTTCGGGAATTCACTCAAAAATGCTGCCAAACGCTTGCAAATGCTCCCCTGAAAGTTTGGCAGTCGAAACAGAAGGCTTTTTATCACAGGACAAGAAATCAGCCCTCAACAACTTAACCGGCGGAAAAAGATTTTTTTGAAAAATCCCTAAGCCCCGGGGTCACAATTTCAGCAAAAATCTGACTTTCGGGAATTCACTCAAAAATGCTGCCAAACACTTGCAAATGCTCCCCTGAAAGGTTTGGCAGTCGAAACATAAGGCTTTTTATCACAGGACAAGAAATCAGCCCTCAACAACTTAACCGGCGGAAAAAGATTTTTTTGAAAAATCCCTAAGCCCCGGGGTCACAATTTCAGCAAAAATCTGACTTTCGGGAATTCACTCAAAAATGCTGCCAAACGCTTGCAAATGCTCCCCTGAAAGGTTTGGCAGTCGAAACAGAAGGCTTTTTATCACAGGACAAGAAATCAGCCCTCAACAACTTTTGAAAAAATCCCTAAGCCCCGGGGTCACAATTTCAGCAAAAATCTGACTTTTGCCAATTCACTCAAAAATGCTGCCAAACGCTTGCAAATGCTCCCCTGAAAGGTTTGGCAGTCGAAACAGAAGGCTTTTTATCACAGGACAAGAAATCAGCCCTCAACAACTTAACCGGCGGAAAAAGATTTTTTTGAAAAAATCCCTAAGCCCCGGGGTCACAATTTCAGCAAAAATCTGACTTTCGGGAATTCACTCAAAAATGCTGCCAAACGCTTGCAAATGCTCCCCTGAAAGGTTTGGCAGTCGAAACAGAAGGCTTTTTATCACAGGACAAGAAATCAGCCCTCAACAACTTAACCGGCGGAAAAAGATTTTTTTGAAAAAATCCCTAAGCCCCGGGGTCACAATTTCAGCAAAAATCTGACTTTCGGGAATTCACTCAAAAATGCTGCCAAACGCTTGCAAATGCTCCCCTGAAAGGTTTGGCAGTCGAAACAGAAGGCTTTTTATCACAGGACAAGAAATCAGCCCTCAACAACTTTTGAAAAAATCTCTAAGCCCTGGGGTCACAATTTCAGCAAAAATCTGACTTTTGCCAATTCACTCAAAAATGCTGCAAATCGCTTGCAAATGCTCCCCTGAAAGGTTTGGCAGTCGAAACAGAAGGCTTTTTATCACAGGACAAGAAATCAGCCCTCAACAACTTAACCGGCGGAAAAAGATTTTTTTGAAAAAATCCCTAAGCCCCGGGGTCACAATTTCAGCAAAAATCTGACTTTCGGGAATTCACTCAAAAATGCTGCCAAACGCTTGCAAATGCTCCCCTGAAAGGTTTGGCAGTCGAAACAGAAGGCTTTTTATCACAGGACAAGAAATCAGCCCTCAACAACTTAACCGGCGGAAAAAGATTTTTTTGAAAAATCCCTAAGCCCCGGGGTCACAATTTCAGCAAAAATCTGACTTTCGGGAATTCACTCAAAAATGCTGCCAAACGCTTGCAAATGCTCCCCTGAAAGGTTTGGCAGTCGAAACAGAAGGCTTTTTATCACAGGACAAGAAATCAGCCCTCAACAACTTTTGAAAAAATCTCTAAGCCCCGGGGTCACAATTTCAGCAAAAATCTGACTTTCGGGAATTCACTCAAAAATGCTGCCAAACGCTTGCAAATGCTCCCCTGAAAGTTTGGCAGTCGAAACAGAAGGCTTTTTATCACAGGACAAGAAATCAGCCCTCAACAACTTAACCGGCGGAAAAAGATTTTTTTGAAAAATCCCTAAGCCCCGGGGTCACAATTTCAGCAAAAATCTGACTTTCGGGAATTCACTCAAAAATGCTGCCAAACGCTTGCAAATGCTCCCCTGAAAGGTTTGGCAGTCGAAACAGAAGGCTTTTTATCACAGGACAAGAAATCAGCCCTCAACAACTTTTGAAAAAATCCCTAAGCCCCGGGGTCACAATTTCAGCAAAAATCTGACTTTTGCCAATTCACTCAAAAATGCTGCCAAACGCTTGCAAATGCTCCCCTGAAAGGTTTGGCAGTCGAAACAGAAGGCTTTTTATCACAGGACAAGAAATCAGCCCTCAACAACTTAACCGGCGGAAAAAGATTTTTTTGAAAAAATCCCTAAGCCCCGGGGTCACAATTTCAGCAAAAATCTGACTTTCGGGAATTCACTCAAAAATGCTGCCAAACGCTTGCAAATGCTCCCCTGAAAGGTTTGGCAGTCGAAACAGAAGGCTTTTTATCACAGGACAAGAAATCAGCCCTCAACAACTTAACCGGCGGAAAAAGATTTTTTTGAAAAAATCCCTAAGCCCCGGGGTCACAATTTCAGCAAAAATCTGACTTTCGGGAATTCACTCAAAAATGCTGCCAAACGCTTGCAAATGCTCCCCTGAAAGGTTTGGCAGTCGAAACAGAAGGCTTTTTATCACAGGACAAGAAATCAGCCCTCAACAACTTTTGAAAAAATCTCTAAGCCCCGGGGTCACAATTTCAGCAAAAATCTGACTTTTGCCAATTCACTCAAAAATGCTGCAAATCGCTTGCAAATGCTCCCCTGAAAGTTTGGCAGTCGAAACAGAAGGCTTTTTATCACAGGACAAGAAATCAGCCCTCAACAACTTAACCGGCGGAAAAAGATTTTTTTGAAAAATCCCTAAGCCCCGGGGTCACAATTTCAGCAAAAATCTGACTTTCGGGAATTCACTCAAAAATGCTGCCAAACACTTGCAAATGCTCCCCTGAAAGGTTTGGCAGTCGAAACAGAAGGCTTTTTATCACAGGACAAGAAATCAGCCCTCAACAACTTAACCGGCGGAAAAAAGATTTTTTTGAAAAATCCCTAAGCCCCGGGGTCACAATTTCAGCAAAAATCTGACTTTCGGGAATTCACTCAAAAATGCTGCCAAACGCTTGCAAATGCTCCCCTGAAAGTTTTGGCAGTCGAAACAGAAGGCTTTTTATCACAGGACAAGAAATCAGCCCTCAACAACTTTTTAAAAAATTTCTAAGCCCCGGGGTCACAATTTCAGCAAAAATCTGATTTTTGCCAATTCACTCAAAAATGCTGCAAATTGCTTGCAAATGCTTCCCTGAAAGTTTGGCAGTCGAAACAGAAGGCTTTTTATCACAGGACAAGAAATCAGCCCTCAACAACTTAACCGGCGGAAAAAGATTTTTTTGAAAAAATCCCTAAGCCCCGGGGTCACAATTTCAGCAAAAATCTGACTTTCGGGAATTCACTCAAAAATGCTGCCAAACGCTTGCAAATGCTCCCCTGAAAGGTTTGGCAGTCGAAACAGAAGGCTTTTTATCACAGGACAAGAAATCAGCCCTCAACAACTTAACCGGCGGAAAAAGATTTTTTTGAAAAATCCCTAAGCCCCGGGGTCACAATTTCAGCCAAAATCTGACTTTCGGGAATTCACTCAAAAATGCTGCCAAACGCTTGCAAATGCTCCCCTGAAAGGTTTGGCAGTCGAAACAGAAGGCTTTTTATCACAGGACAAGAAATCAGCCCTCAACAACTTTTGAAAAAATCTCTAAGCCCTGGGGTCACAATTTCAGCAAAAATCTGACTTTTGCCAATTCACTCAAAAATGCTGCAAATCGCTTGCAAATGCTCCCCTGAAAGTTTGGCAGTCGAAACAGAAGGCTTTTTATCACAGGACAAGAAATCAGCCCTCAACAACTTTTGAAAAAATCTCTAAGCCCCGGGGTCACAATTTCAGCAAAAATCTGACTTTTGCCAATTCACTCAAAAATGCTGCAAATCGCTTGCAAATGCTCCCCTGAAAGGTTTGGCAGTCGAAACAGAAGGCTTTTTATCACAGGACAAGAAATCAGCCCTCAACAACTTAACCGGCGGAAAAAGATTTTTTTGAAAAATCCCTAAGCCCCGGGGTCACAATTTCAGCAAAAATCTGACTTTCGGGAATTCACTCAAAAATGCTGCCAAACGCTTGCAAATGCTCCCCTGAAAGGTTTGGCAGTCGAAACAGAAGGCTTTTTATCACAGGACAAGAAATCAGCCCTCAACAACTTAACCGGCGGAAAAAGATTTTTTTGAAAAATCCCTAAGCCCCGGGGTCACAATTTCAGCAAAAATCTGACTTTCGGGAATTCACTCAAAAATGCTGCCAAACGCTTGCAAATGCTCCCCTGAAAGGTTTGGCAGTCGAAACAGAAGGCTTTTTATCACAGGACAAGAAATCAGCCCTCAACAACTTAACCGGCGGAAAAAGATTTTTTTGAAAAAATACCTAAGCCCCGGGGTCACAATTTCAGCAAAAATCTGACTTTCAGGTATTCACTCAAAAATGCTGCCAAACGCTTGCAAATGCTCCCCTGAAAGTTTTGGCAGTCGAAACAGAAGGCTTTTTATCACAGGACAAGAAATCAGCCCTCAACAACTTTTGAAAAAATCTCTAAGCCCCGGGGTCACAATTTCAGCAAAAATCTGACTTTTGCCAATTCACTCAAAAATGCTGCCAAACGCTTGCAAATGCTCCCCTGAAAGTTTTGGCAGTCGAAACAGAAGGCTTTTTATCACAGGACAAGAAATCAGCCCTCAACAACTTTTTAAAAAATTTCTAAGCCCCGGGGTCACAATTTCAGCAAAAATCTGATTTTTGCCAATTCACTCAAAAATGCTGCAAATTGCTTGCAAATGCTTCCCTGAAAGTTTGGCAGTCGAAACAGAAGGCTTTTTATCACAGGACAAGAAATCAGCCCTCAACAACTTAACCGGCGGAAAAAGATTTTTTTGAAAAAATCCCTAAGCCCCGGGGTCACAATTTCAGCAAAAATCTGACTTTGGGGAATTCACTCAAAAATGCTGCCAAACGCTTGCAAATGCTCCCCTGAAAGGTTTGGCAGTCGAAACAGAAGGCTTTTTATCACAGGACAAGAAATCAGCCCTCAACAACTTAACCGGCGGAAAAAGATTTTTTTGAAAAATCCCTAAGCCCCGGGGTCACAATTTCAGCCAAAATCTGACTTTCGGGAATTCACTCAAAAATGCTGCCAAACGCTTGCAAATGCTCCCCTGAAAGGTTTGGCAGTCGAAACAGAAGGCTTTTTATCACAGGACAAGAAATCAGCCCTCAACAACTTTTGAAAAAATCTCTAAGCCCTGGGGTCACAATTTCAGCAAAAATCTGACTTTTGCCAATTCACTCAAAAATGCTGCAAATCGCTTGCAAATGCTCCCCTGAAAGTTTGGCAGTCGAAACAGAAGGCTTTTTATCACAGGACAAGAAATCAGCCCTCAACAACTTTTGAAAAAATCTCTAAGCCCCGGGGTCACAATTTCAGCAAAAATCTGACTTTTGCCAATTCACTCAAAAATGCTGCAAATCGCTTGCAAATGCTCCCCTGAAAGGTTTGGCAGTCGAAACAGAAGGCTTTTTATCACAGGACAAGAAATCAGCCCTCAACAACTTAACCGGCGGAAAAAGATTTTTTTGAAAAATCCCTAAGCCCCGGGGTCACAATTTCAGCAAAAATCTGACTTTCGGGAATTCACTCAAAAATGCTGCCAAACGCTTGCAAATGCTCCCCTGAAAGGTTTGGCAGTCGAAACAGAAGGCTTTTTATCACAGGACAAGAAATCAGCCCTCAACAACTTAACCGGCGGAAAAAGATTTTTTTGAAAAATCCCTAAGCCCCGGGGTCACAATTTCAGCAAAAATCTGACTTTCGGGAATTCACTCAAAAATGCTGCCAAACGCTTGCAAATGCTCCCCTGAAAGGTTTGGCAGTCGAAACAGAAGGCTTTTTATCACAGGACAAGAAATCAGCCCTCAACAACTTAACCGGCGGAAAAAGATTTTTTTGAAAAAATACCTAAGCCCCGGGGTCACAATTTCAGCAAAAATCTGACTTTCAGGTATTCACTCAAAAATGCTGCCAAACGCTTGCAAATGCTCCCCTGAAAGTTTTGGCAGTCGAAACAGAAGGCTTTTTATCACAGGACAAGAAATCAGCCCTCAACAACTTTTGAAAAAATCTCTAAGCCCCGGGGTCACAATTTCAGCAAAAATCTGACTTTTGCCAATTCACTCAAAAATGCTGCCAAACGCTTGCAAATGCTCCCCTGAAAGTTTTGGCAGTCGAAACAGAAGGCTTTTTATCACAGGACAAGAAATCAGCCCTCAACAACTTTTTAAAAAATTTCTAAGCCCCGGGGTCACAATTTCAGCAAAAATCTGATTTTTGCCAATTCACTCAAAAATGCTGCAAATTGCTTGCAAATGCTTCCCTGAAAGTTTGGCAGTCGAAACAGAAGGCTTTTTATCACAGGACAAGAAATCAGCCCTCAACAACTTAACCGGCGGAAAAAGATTTTTTTGAAAAAATCCCTAAGCCCCGGGGTCACAATTTCAGCAAAAATCTGACTTTCGGGAATTCACTCAAAAATGCTGCCAAACGCTTGCAAATGCTCCCCTGAAAGGTTTGGCAGTCGAAACAGAAGGCTTTTTATCACAGGACAAGAAATCAGCCCTCAACAACTTAACCGGCGGAAAAAGATTTTTTTGAAAAATCCCTAAGCCCCGGGGTCACAATTTCAGCCAAAATCTGACTTTCGGGAATTCACTCAAAAATGCTGCCAAACGCTTGCAAATGCTCCCCTGAAAGGTTTGGCAGTCGAAACAGAAGGCTTTTTATCACAGGACAAGAAATCAGCCCTCAACAACTTTTGAAAAAATCTCTAAGCCCTGGGGTCACAATTTCAGCAAAAATCTGACTTTTGCCAATTCACTCAAAAATGCTGCAAATCGCTTGCAAATGCTCCCCTGAAAGTTTGGCAGTCGAAACAGAAGGCTTTTTATCACAGGACAAGAAATCAGCCCTCAACAACTTTTGAAAAAATCTCTAAGCCCCGGGGTCACAATTTCAGCAAAAATCTGACTTTTGCCAATTCACTCAAAAATGCTGCAAATCGCTTGCAAATGCTCCCCTGAAAGGTTTGGCAGTCGAAACAGAAGGCTTTTTATCACAGGACAAGAAATCAGCCCTCAACAACTTAACCGGCGGAAAAAGATTTTTTTGAAAAATCCCTAAGCCCCGGGGTCACAATTTCAGCAAAAATCTGACTTTCGGGAATTCACTCAAAAATGCTGCCAAACGCTTGCAAATGCTCCCCTGAAAGGTTTGGCAGTCGAAACAGAAGGCTTTTTATCACAGGACAAGAAATCAGCCCTCAACAACTTAACCGGCGGAAAAAGATTTTTTTGAAAAATCCCTAAGCCCCGGGGTCACAATTTCAGCAAAAATCTGACTTTCGGGAATTCACTCAAAAATGCTGCCAAACGCTTGCAAATGCTCCCCTGAAAGGTTTGGCAGTCGAAACAGAAGGCTTTTTATCACAGGACAAGAAATCAGCCCTCAACAACTTAACCGGCGGAAAAAGATTTTTTTGAAAAAATACCTAAGCCCCGGGGTCACAATTTCAGCAAAAATCTGACTTTCAGGTATTCACTCAAAAATGCTGCCAAACGCTTGCAAATGCTCCCCTGAAAGTTTTGGCAGTCGAAACAGAAGGCTTTTTATCACAGGACAAGAAATCAGCCCTCAACAACTTTTGAAAAAATCTCTAAGCCCCGGGGTCACAATTTCAGCAAAAATCTGACTTTTGCCAATTCACTCAAAAATGCTGCAAATCGCTTGCAAATGCTCCCCTGAAAGGTTTGGCAGTCGAAACAGAAGGCTTTTTATCACAGGACAAGAAATCAGCCCTCAACAACTTAACCGGCGGAAAAAAGATTTTTTTGAAAAATCCTTAAGCCCCGGGGTCACAATTTCAGCAAAAATCTGACTTTCGGGAATTCACTCAAAAATGCTGCCAAACGCTTGCAAATGCTCCCCTGAAAGGTTTGGCAGTCGAAACAGAAGGCTTTTTATCACAGGACAAGAAATCAGCCCTCAACAACTTAACCGGCGGAAAAAGATTTTTTTGAAAAATCCCTAAGCCCCGGGGTCACAATTTCAGCAAAAATCTGACTTTCGGGAATTCACTCAAAAATGCTGCCAAACGGTTGCAAATGCTGCCCTGAAAGGTTTGGCAGTCGAAACAGAAGGCTTTTTATCACAGGACAAGAAATCAGCCCTCAACAACTTAACCGGCGGAAAAAGATTTTTTTGAAAAAATACCTAAGCCCCGGGGTCACAATTTCAGCAAAAATCTGACTTTCGGGAATTCACTCAAAAATTCTGCCAAACGCTTGCAAATGCTCCCCTGAAAGGTTTGGCAGTCGAAACAGAAGGCTTTTTATCACAGGACAAGAAATCAGCCCTCAACAACTTAACCGGCGGAAAAAGATTTTTTTGAAAAATCCCTAAGCCCCGGGGTCACAATTTCAGCAAAAATCTGACTTTTGCCAATTAACTCAAAAATGCTGCCAAACGCTTGCAAATGCTCCCCTGAAAGGTTTGGCAGTCGAAACAGAAGGCTTTTTATCACAGAACAAGAAATCAGCCCTCAACAACTTTTGAAAAAATCCCTAAGCCCCGGGGTCACAATTTCAGCAAAAATCTGAATTTTGCCAATTCACTCAAAAATGCTGCCAAACGCTTGCAAATGCTCCCTTGAAAGGTTTGGCAGTCGAAACAGAAGGCTTTTTATCACAGGACAAGAAATCAGCCCTCAACAACTTAACCGGCGGAAAAAAGATTTTTTTGAAAAATCCCTAAGCCCCGGGGTCACAATTTCAGCAAAAATCTGACTTTCGGGAATTCACTCAAAAATGCTGCCAAACGCTTGCAAATGCTCCCCTGAAAGGTTTGGCAGTCGAAACAGAAGGCTTTTTATCACAGGACAAGAAATCAGCCCTCAACAACTTAACCGGCGGATAAAGATTTTTTTGAAAAAATACCTGAGTCCTGGGGTCACAATTTCAGCAAAAATCTGACTTTCGGGAATTCACTCAAAAATGCTGCCAAACGCTTGCAAATGCTCCCCTGAAAGTTTTGGCAGTCGAAACAGAAGGCTTTTTATCACAGGACAAGAAATCAGCCCTCAACAACTTTTGAAAAAATCTCTAAGCCCCGGGGTCACAATTTCAGCAAAAATCTGACTTTTGCCAATTCACTCAAAAATGCTGCAAATCGCTTGCAAATGCTCCCCTGAAAGTTTGGCAGTCGAAACAGAAGGCTTTTTATCACAGGACAAGAAATCAGCCCTCAACAACTTAACCGGCGGATAAAGATTTTTTTGAAAAAATACCTAAGTCCTGGGGTCACAATTTCAGCAAAAATCTGACTTTCGGGAATTCACTCAAAAATGCTGCCAAACGCTTGCAAATGCTCCCCTGAAAGGTTTGGCAGTCGAAACAGAAGGCTTTTTATCACAGGACAAGAAATCAGCCCTCAACAACTTTTGAAAAAATCTCTAAGCCCCGGGGTCACAATTTCAGCAAAAATCTGACTTTTGCCAATTCACTCAAAAATGCTGCAAATCGCTTGCAAATGCTCCCCTGAAAGTTTGGCAGTCGAAACAGAAGGCTTTTTATCACAGGACAAGAAATCAGCCCTCAACAACTTAACCGGCGGAAAAAGATTTTTTTGAAAAATCCCTAAGCCCCGGGGTCACAATTTCAGCAAAAATCTGACTTTCGGGAATTCACTCAAAAATGCTGCCAAACACTTGCAAATGCTCCCCTGAAAGGTTTGGCAGTCGAAACAGAAGGCTTTTTATCACAGGACAAGAAATCAGCCCTCAACAACTTAACCGGCGGAAAAAGATTTTTTTGAAAAATCCCTAAGCCCCGGGGTCACAATTTCAGCAAAAATCTGACTTTCGGGAATTCACTCAAAAATGCTGCCAAACGCTTGCAAATGCTCCCCTGAAAGGTTTGGCAGTCGAAACAGAAGGCTTTTTATCACAGGACAAGAAATCAGCCCTCAACAACTTTTGAAAAAATCCCTAAGCCCCGGGGTCACAATTTCAGCAAAAATCTGACTTTTGCCAATTCACTCAAAAATGCTGCCAAACGCTTGCAAATGCTCCCCTGAAAGGTTTGGCAGTCGAAACAGAAGGCTTTTTATCACAGGACAAGAAATCAGCCCTCAACAACTTAACCGGCGGAAAAAGATTTTTTTGAAAAAATCCCTAAGCCCCGGGGTCACAATTTCAGCAAAAATCTGACTTTCGGGAATTCACTCAAAAATGCTGCCAAACGCTTGCAAATGCTCCCCTGAAAGGTTTGGCAGTCGAAACAGAAGGCTTTTTATCACAGGACAAGAAATCAGCCCTCAACAACTTAACCGGCGGAAAAAGATTTTTTTGAAAAATCCCTAAGCCCCGGGGTCACAATTTCAGCAAAAATCTGACTTTCGGGAATTCACTCAAAAATGCTGCCAAACGCTTGCAAATGCTCCCCTGAAAGGTTTGGCAGTCGAAACAGAAGGCTTTTTATCACAGGACAAGAAATCAGCCCTCAACAACTTTTGAAAAAATCTCTAAGCCCCGGGGTCACAATTTCAGCAAAAATCTGACTTTTGCCAATTCACTCAAAAATGCTGCAAATCGCTTGCAAATGCTCCCCTGAAAGTTTGGCAGTCGAAACAGAAGGCTTTTTATCACAGGACAAGAAATCAGCCCTCAACAACTTAACCGGCGGAAAAAGATTTTTTTGAAAAATCCCTAAGCCCCGGGGTCACAATTTCAGCAAAAATCTGACTTTCGGGAATTCACTCAAAAATGCTGCCAAACGCTTGCAAATGCTCCCCTGAAAGGTTTGGCAGTCGAAACAGAAGGCTTTTTCTCACAGGACAAGAAATCAGCCCTCAACAACTTTTGAAAAAATCTCTAAGCCCCGGGGTCACAATTTCAGCAAAAATCTGACTTTTGCCAATTCACTCAAAAATGCTGCAAATCGCTTGCAAATGCTCCCCTGAAAGTTTGGCAGTCGAAACAGAAGGCTTTTTATCACAGGACAAGAAATCAGCCCTCAACAACTTAACCGGCGGAAAAAGATTTTTTTGAAAAATCCCTACCCGGGGTCACAATTTCAGCAAAAATCTGACTTTCGGGAATTCACTCAAAAATGCTGCCAAACACTTGCAAATGCTCCCCTGAAAGGTTTGGCAGTCGAAACAGAAGGCTTTTTATCACAGGACAAGAAATCAGCCCTCAACAACTTAACCGGCGGAAAAAAGATTTTTTTGAAAAATCCCTAAGCCCCGGGGTCACAATTTCAGCAAAAATCTGACTTTCGGGAATTCACTCAAAAATGCTGCCAAACGCTTGCAAATGCTCCCCTGAAAGTTTTGGCAGTCGAAACAGAAGGCTTTTTATCACAGGACAAGAAATCAGCCCTCAACAACTTTTGAAAAAATCTCTAAGCCCCGGGGTCACAATTTCAGCAAAAATCTGATTTTTGCCAATTCACTCAAAAATGCTGCAAATTGCTTGCAAATGCTTCCCTGAAAGTTTGGCAGTCGAAACAGAAGGCTTTTTATCACAGGACAAGAAATCAGCCCTCAACAACTTAACCGGCGGAAAAAGATTTTTTTGAAAAAATCCCTAAGCCCCGGGGTCACAATTTCAGCCAAAATCTGACTTTCGGGAATTCACTCAAAAATGCTGCCAAACGCTTGCAAATGCTCCCCTGAAAGGTTTGGCAGTCGAAACAGAAGGCTTTTTATCACAGGACAAGAAATCAGCCCTCAACAACTTTTGAAAAAATCTCTAAGCCCTGGGGTCACAATTTCAGCAAAAATCTGACTTTTGCCAATTCACTCAAAAATGCTGCAAATCGCTTGCAAATGCTCCCCTGAAAGGTTTGGCAGTCGAAACAGAAGGCTTTTTATCACAGGACAAGAAATCAGCCCTCAACAACTTAACCGGCGGAAAAAGATTTTTTTGAAAAAATCCCTAAGCCCCGGGGTCACAATTTCAGCAAAAATCTGACTTTCGGGAATTCACTCAAAAATGCTGCCAAACGCTTGCAAATGCTCCCCTGAAAGGTTTGGCAGTCGAAACAAAAGGCTTTTTATCACAGGACAAGAAATCAGCCCTCAACAACTTAACCGGCGGAAAAAGATTTTTTTGAAAAATCCCTAAGCCCCGGGGTCACAATTTCAGCAAAAATCTGACTTTCGGGAATTCACTCAAAAATGCTGCCAAACGCTTGCAAATGCTCCCCTGAAAGGTTTGGCAGTCGAAACAGAAGGCTTTTTATCACAGGACAAGAAATCAGCCCTCAACAACTTTTGAAAAAATCTCTAAGCCCCGGGGTCACAATTTCAGCAAAAATCTGACTTTCGGGAATTCACTCAAAAATGCTGCCAAACGCTTGCAAATGCTCCCCTGAAAGTTTGGCAGTCGAAACAGAAGGCTTTTTATCACAGGACAAGAAATCAGCCCTCAACAACTTAACCGGCGGAAAAAGATTTTTTTGAAAAATCCCTAAGCCCCGGGGTCACAATTTCAGCAAAAATCTGACTTTCGGGAATTCACTCAAAAATGCTGCCAAACACTTGCAAATGCTCCCCTGAAAGGTTTGGCAGTCGAAACAGAAGGCTTTTTATCACAGGACAAGAAATCAGCCCTCAACAACTTAACCGGCGGAAAAAGATTTTTTTGAAAAATCCCTAAGCCCCGGGGTCACAATTTCAGCAAAAATCTGACTTTCGGGAATTCACTCAAAAATGCTGCCAAACGCTTGCAAATGCTCCCCTGAAAGGTTTGGCAGTCGAAACAGAAGGCTTTTTATCACAGGACAAGAAATCAGCCCTCAACAACTTTTGAAAAAATCCCTAAGCCCCGGGGTCACAATTTCAGCAAAAATCTGACTTTTGCCAATTCACTCAAAAATGCTGCCAAACGCTTGCAAATGCTCCCCTGAAAGGTTTGGCAGTCGAAACAGAAGGCTTTTTATCACAGGACAAGAAATCAGCCCTCAACAACTTAACCGGCGGAAAAAGATTTTTTTGAAAAAATCCCTAAGCCCCGGGGTCACAATTTCAGCAAAAATCTGACTTTCGGGAATTCACTCAAAAATGCTGCCAAACGCTTGCAAATGCTCCCCTGAAAGGTTTGGCAGTCGAAACAGAAGGCTTTTTATCACAGGACAAGAAATCAGCCCTCAACAACTTAACCGGCGGAAAAAGATTTTTTTGAAAAAATCCCTAAGCCCCGGGGTCACAATTTCAGCAAAAATCTGACTTTCGGGAATTCACTCAAAAATGCTGCCAAACGCTTGCAAATGCTCCCCTGAAAGGTTTGGCAGTCGAAACAGAAGGCTTTTTATCACAGGACAAGAAATCAGCCCTCAACAACTTTTGAAAAAATCTCTAAGCCCTGGGGTCACAATTTCAGCAAAAATCTGACTTTTGCCAATTCACTCAAAAATGCTGCAAATCGCTTGCAAATGCTCCCCTGAAAGGTTTGGCAGTCGAAACAGAAGGCTTTTTATCACAGGACAAGAAATCAGCCCTCAACAACTTAACCGGCGGAAAAAGATTTTTTTGAAAAAATCCCTAAGCCCCGGGGTCACAATTTCAGCAAAAATCTGACTTTCGGGAATTCACTCAAAAATGCTGCCAAACGCTTGCAAATGCTCCCCTGAAAGGTTTGGCAGTCGAAACAGAAGGCTTTTTATCACAGGACAAGAAATCAGCCCTCAACAACTTAACCGGCGGAAAAAGATTTTTTTGAAAAATCCCTAAGCCCCGGGGTCACAATTTCAGCAAAAATCTGACTTTCGGGAATTCACTCAAAAATGCTGCCAAACGCTTGCAAATGCTCCCCTGAAAGGTTTGGCAGTCGAAACAGAAGGCTTTTTATCACAGGACAAGAAATCAGCCCTCAACAACTTTTGAAAAAATCTCTAAGCCCCGGGGTCACAATTTCAGCAAAAATCTGACTTTCGGTAATTCACTCAAAAATGCTGCCAAACGCTTGCAAATGCTCCCCTGAAAGTTTGGCAGTCGAAACAGAAGGCTTTTTATCACAGGACAAGAAATCAGCCCTCAACAACTTAACCGGCGGAAAAAGATTTTTTTGAAAAATCCCTAAGCCCCGGGGTCACAATTTCAGCAAAAATCTGACTTTCGGGAATTCACTCAAAAATGCTGCCAAACACTTGCAAATGCTCCCCTGAAAGGTTTGGCAGTCGAAACAGAAGGCTTTTTATCACAGGACAAGAAATCAGCCCTCAACAACTTAACCGGCGGAAAAAGATTTTTTTGAAAAATCCCTAAGCCCCGGGGTCACAATTTCAGCAAAAATCTGACTTTCGGGAATTCACTCAAAAATGCTGCCAAACGCTTGCAAATGCTCCCCTGAAAGGTTTGGCAGTCGAAACAGAAGGCTTTTTATCACAGGACAAGAAATCAGCCCTCAACAACTTTTGAAAAAATCCCTAAGCCCCGGGGTCACAATTTCAGCAAAAATCTGACTTTTGCCAATTCACTCAAAAATGCTGCCAAACGCTTGCAAATGCTCCCCTGAAAGGTTTGGCAGTCGAAACAGAAGGCTTTTTATCACAGGACAAGAAATCAGCCCTCAACAACTTAACCGGCGGAAAAAGATTTTTTTGAAAAAATCCCTAAGCCCCGGGGTCACAATTTCAGCAAAAATCTGACTTTCGGGAATTCACTCAAAAATGCTGCCAAACGCTTGCAAATGCTCCCCTGAAAGGTTTGGCAGTCGAAACAGAAGGCTTTTTATCACAGGACAAGAAATCAGCCCTCAACAACTTAACCGGCGGAAAAAGATTTTTTTGAAAAAATCCCTAAGCCCCGGGGTCACAATTTCAGCAAAAATCTGACTTTCGGGAATTCACTCAAAAATGCTGCCAAACGCTTGCAAATGCTCCCCTGAAAGGTTTGGCAGTCGAAACAGAAGGCTTTTTATCACAGGACAAGAAATCAGCCCTCAACAACTTTTGAAAAAATCTCTAAGCCCCGGGGTCACAATTTCAGCAAAAATCTGACTTTTGCCAATTCACTCAAAAATGCTGCAAATCGCTTGCAAATGCTCCCCTGAAAGTTTGGCAGTCGAAACAGAAGGCTTTTTATCACAGGACAAGAAATCAGCCCTCAACAACTTAACCGGCGGAAAAAGATTTTTTTGAAAAATCCCTAAGCCCCGGGGTCACAATTTCAGCAAAAATCTGACTTTCGGGAATTCACTCAAAAATGCTGCCAAACACTTGCAAATGCTCCCCTGAAAGGTTTGGCAGTCGAAATAGAAGGCTTTTTATCACAGGACAAGAAATCAGCCCTCAACAACTTAACCGGCGGAAAAAAGATTTTTTTGAAAAATCCCTAAGCCCCGGGGTCACAATTTCAGCAAAAATCTGACTTTCGGGAATTCACTCAAAAATGCTGCCAAACGCTTGCAAATGCTCCCCTGAAAGTTTTGGCAGTCGAAACAGAAGGCTTTTTATCACAGGACAAGAAATCAGCCCTCAACAACTTTTGAAAAAATCTCTAAGCCCCGGGGTCACAATTTCAGCAAAAATCTGATTTTTGCCAATTCACTCAAAAATGCTGCCAAACGCTTGCAAATGCTTCCCTGAAAGTTTGGCAGTCGAAACAGAAGGCTTTTTATCACAGGACAAGAAATCAGCCCTCAACAACTTAACCGGCGGAAAAAGATTTTTTTGAAAAAATCCCTAAGCCCCGGGGTCACAATTTCAGCAAAAATCTGACTTTCGGGAATTCACTCAAAAATGCTGCCAAACGCTTGCAAATGCTCCCCTGAAAGGTTTGGCAGTCGAAACAGAAGGCTTTTTATCACAGGACAAGAAATCAGCCCTCAACAACTTAACCGGCGGAAAAAGATTTTTTTGAAAAATCCCTAAGCCCCGGGGTCACAATTTCAGCCAAAATCTGACTTTCGGGAATTCACTCAAAAATGCTGCCAAACGCTTGCAAATGCTCCCCTGAAAGGTTTGGCAGTCGAAACAGAAGGCTTTTTATCACAGGACAAGAAATCAGCCCTCAACAACTTTTGAAAAAATCTCTAAGCCCTGGGGTCACAATTTCAGCAAAAATCTGACTTTTGCCAATTCACTCAAAAATGCTGCAAATCGCTTGCAAATGCTCCCCTGAAAGTTTGGCAGTCGAAACAGAAGGCTTTTTATCACAGGACAAGAAATCAGCCCTCAACAACTTTTGAAAAAATCTCTAAGCCCCGGGGTCACAATTTCAGCAAAAATCTGACTTTTGCCAATTCACTCAAAAATGCTGCAAATCGCTTGCAAATGCTCCCCTGAAAGGTTTGGCAGTCGAAACAGAAGGCTTTTTATCACAGGACAAGAAATCAGCCCTCAACAACTTAACCGGCGGAAAAAGATTTTTTTGAAAAATCCCTACCCGGGGTCACAATTTCAGCAAAAATCTGACTTTCGGGAATTCACTCAAAAATGCTGCCAAACACTTGCAAATGCTCCCCTGAAAGGTTTGGCAGTCGAAACAGAAGGCTTTTTATCACAGGACAAGAAATCAGCCCTCAACAACTTAACCGGCGGAAAAAAGATTTTTTTGAAAAATCCCTAAGCCCCGGGGTCACAATTTCAGCAAAAATCTGACTTTCGGGAATTCACTCAAAAATGCTGCCAAACGCTTGCAAATGCTCCCCTGAAAGTTTTGGCAGTCGAAACAGAAGGCTTTTTATCACAGGACAAGAAATCAGCCCTCAACAACTTTTGAAAAAATCTCTAAGCCCCGGGGTCACAATTTCAGCAAAAATCTGATTTTTGCCAATTCACTCAAAAATGCTGCAAATTGCTTGCAAATGCTTCCCTGAAAGTTTGGCAGTCGAAACAGAAGGCTTTTTATCACAGGACAAGAAATCAGCCCTCAACAACTTAACCGGCGGAAAAAGATTTTTTTGAAAAAATCCCTAAGCCCCGGGGTCACAATTTCAGCCAAAATCTGACTTTCGGGAATTCACTCAAAAATGCTGCCAAACGCTTGCAAATGCTCCCCTGAAAGGTTTGGCAGTCGAAACAGAAGGCTTTTTATCACAGGACAAGAAATCAGCCCTCAACAACTTTTGAAAAAATCTCTAAGCCCTGGGGTCACAATTTCAGCAAAAATCTGACTTTTGCCAATTCACTCAAAAATGCTGCAAATCGCTTGCAAATGCTCCCCTGAAAGGTTTGGCAGTCGAAACAGAAGGCTTTTTATCACAGGACAAGAAATCAGCCCTCAACAACTTAACCGGCGGAAAAAGATTTTTTTGAAAAAATCCCTAAGCCCCGGGGTCACAATTTCAGCAAAAATCTGACTTTCGGGAATTCACTCAAAAATGCTGCCAAACGCTTGCAAATGCTCCCCTGAAAGGTTTGGCAGTCGAAACAAAAGGCTTTTTATCACAGGACAAGAAATCAGCCCTCAACAACTTAACCGGCGGAAAAAGATTTTTTTGAAAAATCCCTAAGCCCCGGGGTCACAATTTCAGCAAAAATCTGACTTTCGGGAATTCACTCAAAAATGCTGCCAAACGCTTGCAAATGCTCCCCTGAAAGGTTTGGCAGTCGAAACAGAAGGCTTTTTATCACAGGACAAGAAATCAGCCCTCAACAACTTTTGAAAAAATCTCTAAGCCCCGGGGTCACAATTTCAGCAAAAATCTGACTTTCGGGAATTCACTCAAAAATGCTGCCAAACGCTTGCAAATGCTCCCTTGAAAGGTTTGGCAGTCGAAACAGAAGGCTTTTTATCACAGGACAAGAAATCAGCCCTCAACAACTTAACCGGCGGAAAAAGATTTTTTTGAAAAATCCCTAAGCCCCGGGGTCACAATTTCAGCAAAAATCTGACTTTCGGGAATTCACTCAAAAATGCTGCCAAACGCTTGCAAATGCTCCCCTGAAAGGTTTGGCAGTCGAAACAGAAGGCTTTTTATCACAGGACAAGAAATCAGCCCTCAACAACTTTTGAAAAAATCCCTAAGCCCCGGGGTCACAATTTCAGCAAAAATCTGACTTTTGCCAATTCACTCAAAAATGCTGCCAAACGCTTGCAAATGCTCCCCTGAAAGGTTTGGCAGTCGAAACAGAAGGCTTTTTATCACAGGACAAGAAATCAGCCCTCAACAACTTAACCGGCGGAAAAAGATTTTTTTGAAAAAATCCCTAAGCCCCGGGGTCACAATTTCAGCAAAAATCTGACTTTCGGGAATTCACTCAAAAATGCTGCCAAACGCTTGCAAATGCTCCCCTGAAAGGTTTGGCAGTCGAAACAGAAGGCTTTTTATCACAGGACAAGAAATCAGCCCTCAACAACTTAACCGGCGGAAAAAGATTTTTTTGAAAAAATCCCTAAGCCCCGGGGTCACAATTTCAGCAAAAATCTGACTTTCGGGAATTCACTCAAAAATGCTGCCAAACGCTTGCAAATGCTCCCCTGAAAGGTTTGGCAGTCGAAACAGAAGGCTTTTTATCACAGGACAAGAAATCAGCCCTCAACAACTTTTGAAAAAATCTCTAAGCCCTGGGGTCACAATTTCAGCAAAAATCTGACTTTTGCCAATTCACTCAAAAATGCTGCAAATCGCTTGCAAATGCTCCCCTGAAAGGTTTGGCAGTCGAAACAGAAGGCTTTTTATCACAGGACAAGAAATCAGCCCTCAACAACTTAACCGGCGGAAAAAGATTTTTTTGAAAAAATCCCTAAGCCCCGGGGTCACAATTTCAGCAAAAATCTGACTTTCGGGAATTCACTCAAAAATGCTGCCAAACGCTTGCAAATGCTCCCCTGAAAGGTTTGGCAGTCGAAACAGAAGGCTTTTTATCACAGGACAAGAAATCAGCCCTCAACAACTTAACCGGCGGAAAAAGATTTTTTTGAAAAATCCCTAAGCCCCGGGGTCACAATTTCAGCAAAAATCTGACTTTCGGGAATTCACTCAAAAATGCTGCCAAACGCTTGCAAATGCTCCCCTGAAAGGTTTGGCAGTCGAAACAGAAGGCTTTTTATCACAGGACAAGAAATCAGCCCTCAACAACTTTTGAAAAAATCTCTAAGCCCCGGGGTCACAATTTCAGCAAAAATCTGACTTTCGGGAATTCACTCAAAAATGCTGCCAAACGCTTGCAAATGCTCCCCTGAAAGTTTGGCAGTCGAAACAGAAGGCTTTTTATCACAGGACAAGAAATCAGCCCTCAACAACTTAACCGGCGGAAAAAGATTTTTTTGAAAAATCCCTAAGCCCCGGGGTCACAATTTCAGCAAAAATCTGACTTTCGGGAATTCACTCAAAAATGCTGCCAAACACTTGCAAATGCTCCCCTGAAAGGTTTGGCAGTCGAAACAGAAGGCTTTTTATCACAGGACAAGAAATCAGCCCTCAACAACTTAACCGGCGGAAAAAGATTTTTTTGAAAAATCCCTAAGCCCCGGGGTCACAATTTCAGCAAAAATCTGACTTTCGGGAATTCACTCAAAAATGCTGCCAAACGCTTGCAAATGCTCCCCTGAAAGGTTTGGCAGTCGAAACAGAAGGCTTTTTATCACAGAACAAGAAATCAGCCCTCAACAACTTTTGAAAAAATCCCTAAGCCCCGGGGTCACAATTTCAGCAAAAATCTGACTTTTGCCAATTCACTCAAAAATGCTGCCAAACGCTTGCAAATGCTCCCCTGAAAGGTTTGGCAGTCGAAACAGAAGGCTTTTTATCACAGGACAAGAAATCAGCCCTCAACAACTTAACCGGCGGAAAAAGATTTTTTTGAAAAAATCCCTCAGCCCCGGGGTCACAATTTCAGCAAAAATCTGACTTTCGGGAATTCACTCAAAAATGCTGCCAAACGCTTGCAAATGCTCCCCTGAAAGGTTTGGCAGTCGAAACAGAAGGCTTTTTATCACAGGACAAGAAATCAGCCCTCAACAACTTAACCGGCGGAAAAAGATTTTTTTGAAAAAATCCCTAAGCCCCGGGGTCACAATTTCAGCAAAAATCTGACTTTCGGGAATTCACTCAAAAATGCTGCCAAACGCTTGCAAATGCTCCCCTGAAAGGTTTGGCAGTCGAAACAGAAGGCTTTTTATCACAGGACAAGAAATCAGCCCTCAACAACTTTTGAAAAAATCTCTAAGCCCCGGGGTCACAATTTCAGCAAAAATCTGACTTTTGCCAATTCACTCAAAAATGCTACAAATCGCTTGCAAATGCTCCCCTGAAAGTTTGGCAGTCGAAACAGAAGGCTTTTTATCACAGGACAAGAAATCAGCCCTCAACAACTTAACCGGCGGAAAAAGATTTTTTTGAAAAATCCCTAAGCCCCGGGGTCACAATTTCAGCAAAAATCTGACTTTCGGGAATTCACTCAAAAATGCTGCCAAACACTTGCAAATGCTCCCCTGAAAGGTTTGGCAGTCGAAACAGAAGGCTTTTTATCACAGGACAAGAAATCAGCCCTCAACAACTTAACCGGCGGAAAAAAGATTTTTTTGAAAAATCCCTAAGCCCCGGGGTCACAATTTCAGCAAAAATCTGACTTTCGGGAATTCACTCAAAAATGCTGCCAAACGCTTGCAAATGCTCCCCTGAAAGTTTTGGCAGTCGAAACAGAAGGCTTTTTATCACAGGACAAGAAATCAGCCCTCAACAACTTTTGAAAAAATCTCTAAGCCCCGGGGTCACAATTTCAGCAAAAATCTGATTTTTGCCAATTCACTCAAAAATGCTGCCAAACGCTTGCAAATGCTTCCCTGAAAGTTTGGCAGTCGAAACAGAAGGCTTTTTATCACAGGACAAGAAATCAGCCCTCAACAACTTAACCGGCGGAAAAAGATTTTTTTGAAAAAATCCCTAAGCCCCGGGGTCACAATTTCAGCAAAAATCTGACTTTCGGGAATTCACTCAAAAATGCTGCCAAACGCTTGCAAATGCTCCCCTGAAAGGTTTGGCAGTCGAAACAGAAGGCTTTTTATCACAGGACAAGAAATCAGCCCTCAACAACTTTTGAAAAAATCTCTAAGCCCTGGGGTCACAATTTCAGCAAAAATCTGACTTTTGCCAATTCACTCAAAAATGCTGCAAATCGCTTGCAAATGCTCCCCTGAAAGTTTGGCAGTCGAAACAGAAGGCTTTTTATCACAGGACAAGAAATCAGCCCTCAACAACTTTTGAAAAAATCTCTAAGCCCCGGGGTCACAATTTCAGCAAAAATCTGACTTTTGCCAATTCACTCAAAAATGCTGCAAATCGCTTGCAAATGCTCCCCTGAAAGGTTTGGCAGTCGAAACAGAAGGCTTTTTATCACAGGACAAGAAATCAGCCCTCAACAACTTAACCGGCGGAAAAAGATTTTTTTGAAAAATCCCTAAGCCCCGGGGTCACAATTTCAGCAAAAATCTGACTTTCGGGAATTCACTCAAAAATGCTGCCAAACGCTTGCAAATGCTCCCCTGAAAGGTTTGGCAGTCGAAACAGAAGGCTTTTTATCACAGGACAAGAAATCAGCCCTCAACAACTTAACCGGCGGAAAAAGATTTTTTTGAAAAATCCCTAAGCCCCGGGGTCACAATTTCAGCAAAAATCTGACTTTCGGGAATTCACTCAAAAATGCTGCCAAACGCTTGCAAATGCTCCCCTGAAAGGTTTGGCAGTCGAAACAGAAGGCTTTTTATCACAGGACAAGAAATCAGCCCTCAACAACTTAACCGGCGGAAAAAGATTTTTTTGAAAAAATACCTAAGCCCCGGGGTCACAATTTCAGCAAAAATCTGACTTTCAGGTATTCACTCAAAAATGCTGCCAAACGCTTGCAAATGCTCCCCTGAAAGTTTTGGCAGTCGAAACAGAAGGCTTTTTATCACAGGACAAGAAATCAGCCCTCAACAACTTTTGAAAAAATCTCTAAGCCCCGGGGTCACAATTTCAGCAAAAATCTGACTTTTGCCAATTCACTCAAAAATGCTGCAAATCGCTTGCAAATGCTCCCCTGAAAGGTTTGGCAGTCGAAACAGAAGGCTTTTTATCACAGGACAAGAAATCAGCCCTCAACAACTTAACCGGCGGAAAAAAGATTTTTTTGAAAAATCCTTAAGCCCCAGGGTCACAATTTCAGCAAAAATCTGACTTTCGGGAATTCACTCAAAAATGCTGCCAAACGCTTGCAAATGCTCCCCTGAAAGGTTTGGCAGTCGAAACAGAAGGCTTTTTATCACAGGACAAGAAATCAGCCCTCAACAACTTAACCGGCGGAAAAAGATTTTTTTGAAAAATCCCTAAGCCCCGGGGTCACAATTTCAGCAAAAATCTGACTTTCGGGAATTCACTCAAAAATGCTGCCAAACGGTTGCAAATGCTGCCCTGAAAGGTTTGGCAGTCGAAACAGAAGGCTTTTTATCACAGGACAAGAAATCAGCCCTCAACAACTTAACCGGCGGAAAAAGATTTTTTTGAAAAAATACCTAAGCCCCGGGGTCACAATTTCAGCAAAAATCTGACTTTCGGGAATTCACTCAAAAATTCTGCCAAACGCTTGCAAATGCTCCCCTGAAAGGTTTGGCAGTCGAAACAGAAGGCTTTTTATCACAGGACAAGAAATCAGCCCTCAACAACTTAACCGGCGGAAAAAGATTTTTTTGAAAAATCCCTAAGCCCCGGGGTCACAATTTCAGCAAAAATCTGACTTTTGCCAATTCACTCAAAAATGCTGCCAAACGCTTGCAAATGCTCCCCTGAAAGGTTTGGCAGTCGAAACAGAAGGCTTTTTATCACAGAACAAGAAATCAGCCCTCAACAACTTTTGAAAAAATCCCTAAGCCCCGGGGTCACAATTTCAGCAAAAATCTGAATTTTGCCAATTCACTCAAAAATGCTGCCAAACGCTTGCAAATGCTCCCTTGAAAGGTTTGGCAGTCGAAACAGAAGGCTTTTTATCACAGGACAAGAAATCAGCCCTCAACAACTTAACCGGCGGAAAAAAGATTTTTTTGAAAAATCCCTAAGCCCCGGGGTCACAATTTCAGCAAAAATCTGACTTTCGGGAATTCACTCAAAAATGCTGCCAAACGCTTGCAAATGCTCCCCTGAAAGGTTTGGCAGTCGAAACAGAAGGCTTTTTATCACAGGACAAGAAATCAGCCCTCAACAACTTAACCGGCGGATAAAGATTTTTTTGAAAAAATACCTAAGTCCTGGGGTCACAATTTCAGCAAAAATCTGACTTTCGGGAATTCACTCAAAAATGCTGCCAAACGCTTGCAAATCCTCCCCTGAAAGTTTTGGCAGTCGAAACAGAAGGCTTTTTATCACAGGACAAGAAATCAGCCCTCAACAACTTTTGAAAAAATCTCTAAGCCCCGGGGTCACAATTTCAGCAAAAATCTGACTTTTGCCAATTCACTCAAAAATGCTGCAAATCGCTTGCAAATGCTCCCCTGAAAGTTTGGCAGTCGAAACAGAAGGCTTTTTATCACAGGACAAGAAATCAGCCCTCAACAACTTAACCGGCGGATAAAGATTTTTTTGAAAAAATACCTAAGTCCTGGGGTCACAATTTCAGCAAAAATCTGACTTTCGGGAATTCACTCAAAAATGCTGCCAAACGCTTGCAAATGCTCCCCTGAAAGGTTTGGCAGTCGAAACAGAAGGCTTTTTATCACAGGACAAGAAATCAGCCCTCAACAACTTAACCGGCGGAAAAAAGATTTTTTTGAAAAATCCCTAAGCCCCGGGGTCACAATTTCAGCAAAAATCTGACTTTCGGGAATTCACTCAAAAATGCTGCCAAACGCTTGCAAATGCTCCCCTGAAAGGTTTGGCAGTCGAAACAGAAGGCTTTTTATCACAGGACAAGAAATCAGCCCTCAACAACTTAACCGGCGGATAAAGATTTTTTTGAAAAAATACCTAAGTCCTGGGGTCACAATTTCAGCAAAAATCTGACTTTCGGGAATTCACTCAAAAATGCTGCCAAACGCTTGCAAATGCTCCCCTGAAAGGTTTGGCAGTCGAAACAGAAGGCTTTTTATCACAGGACAAGAAATCAGCCCTCAACAACTTTTGAAAAAATCTCTAAGCCCCGGGGTCACAATTTCAGCAAAAATCTGACTTTTGCCAATTCACTCAAAAATGCTGCAAATCGCTTGCAAATGCTCCCCTGAAAGTTTGGCAGTCGAAACAGAAGGCTTTTTATCACAGGACAAGAAATCAGCCCTCAACAACTTAACCGGCGGAAAAAGATTTTTTTGAAAAATCCCTAAGCCCCGGGGTCACAATTTCAGCAAAAATCTGACTTTCGGGAATTCACTCAAAAATGCTGCCAAACACTTGCAAATGCTCCCCTGAAAGGTTTGGCAGTCGAAACAGAAGGCTTTTTATCACAGGACAAGAAATCAGCCCTCAACAACTTAACCGGCGGAAAAAGATTTTTTTGAAAAATCCCTAACCCCTAGGGTCACAATTTCAGCAAAAATCTGACTTTCGGGAATTCACTCAAAAATGCTGCCAAACGCTTGCAAATGCTCCCCTGAAAGGTTTGGCAGTCGAAACAGAAGGCTTTTTATCACAGGACAAGAAATCAGCCCTCAACAACTTTTGAAAAAATCCCTAAGCCCCGGGGTCACAATTTCAGCAAAAATCTGACTTTTGCCAATTCACTCAAAAATGCTGCCAAACGCTTGCAAATGCTCCCCTGAAAGGTTTGGCAGTCGAAACAGAAGGCTTTTTATCACAGGACAAGAAATCAGCCCTCAACAACTTTTGAAAAAATCCCTAAGCCCCGGGGTCACAATTTCAGCAAAAATCTGACTTTTGCCAATTCACTCAAAAATGCTGCCAAACGCTTGCAAATGCTCCCCTGAAAGGTTTGGCAGTCGAAACAGAAGGCTTTTTATCACAGGACAAGAAATCAGCCCTCAACAACTTAACCGGCGGAAAAAGATTTTTTTGAAAAATCCCTAAGCCCCGGGGTCACAATTTCAGCAAAAATCTGACTTTTGCCAATTCACTCAAAAATGCTGCAAATCGCTTGCAAATGCTCCCCTGAAAGTTTGGCAGTCGAAACAGAAGGCTTTTTATCACAGGACAAGAAATCAGCCCTCAACAACTTAACCGGCGGAAAAAGATTTTTTTGAAAAATCCCTAAGCCCCGGGGTCACAATTTCAGCAAAAATCTGACTTTCGGGAATTCACTCAAAAATGCTGCCAAACAATTGCAAATGCTCCCCTGAAAGGTTTGGCAGTCGAAACAGAAGGCTTTTTATCACAGGACAAGAAATTAGCCCTCAACAACTTAACCGGCGGAAAAAAGATTTTTTTGAAAAATCCCTATGCCCCGGGGTCACAATTTCAGCAAAAATCTGACTTTCGGGAATTCACTCAAAAATGCTGCCAAACGCTTGCAAATGCTCCCCTGAAAGTTTTGGCAGTCGAAACAGAAGGCTTTTTATCACAGGACAAGAAATCAGCCCTCAACAACTTTTGAAAAAATCTCTAAGCCCCGGGGTCACAATTTCAGCAAAAATCTGATTTTTGCCAATTCACTCAAAAATGCTGCCAAACGCTTGCAAATGCTCCCCTGAAAGGTTTGGCAGTCGAAACAGAAGGCTTTTTATCACAGGACAAGAAATCAGCCCTCAACAACTTAACCGGCGGAAAAAGATTTTTTTGAAAAAATCCCTAAGCCCCGGGGTCACAATTTCAGCAAAAATCTGACTTTCGGGAATTCACTCAAAAATGCTGCCAAACGCTTGCAAATGCTCCCCTGAAAGGTTTGGCAGTCGAAACAGAAGGCTTTTTATCACAGGACAAGAAATCAGCCCTCAACAACTTAACCGGCGGAAAAAGATTTTTTTGAAAAATCCCTAAGCCCCGGGGTCACAATTTCAGCAAAAATCTGACTTTCGGGAATTCACTCAAAAATGCTGCCAAACGCTTGCAAATGCTCCCCTGAAAGGTTTGGCAGTCGAAACAGAAGGCTTTTTATCACAGGACAAGAAATCAGCCCTCAACAACTTTTGAAAAAATCTCTAAGCCCCGGGGTCACAATTTCAGCAAAAATCTGACTTTTGCCAATTCACTCAAAAATGCTGCAAATCGCTTGCAAATGCTCCCCTGAAAGTTTGGCAGTCGAAACAGAAGGCTTTTTATCACAGGACAAGAAATCAGCCCTCAACAACTTAACCGGCGGAAAAAGATTTTTTTGAAAAATCCCTAAGCCCCGGGGTCACAATTTCAGCAAAAATCTGACTTTCGGGAATTCACTCAAAAATGCTGCCAAACACTTGCAAATGCTCCCCTGAAAGGTTTGGCAGTCGAAACAGAAGGCTTTTTATCACAGGACAAGAAATCAGCCCTCAACAACTTAACCGGCGGAAAAAGATTTTTTTGAAAAATCCCTAAGCCCCGGGGTCACAATTTCAGCAAAAATCTGACTTTCGGGAATTCACTCAAAAATGCTGCCAAACGCTTGCAAATGCTCCCCTGAAAGGTTTGGCAGTCGAAACAGAAGGCTTTTTATCACAGGACAAGAAATCAGCCCTCAACAACTTTTGAAAAAATCCCTAAGCCCCGGGGTCACAATTTCAGCAAAAATCTGACTTTTGCCAATTCACTCAAAAATGCTGCCAAACGCTTGCAAATGCTCCCCTGAAAGGTTTGGCAGTCGAAACAGAAGGCTTTTTATCACAGGACAAGAAATCAGCCCTCAACAACTTAACCGGCGGAAAAAGATTTTTTTGAAAAAATCCCTAAGCCCCGGGGTCACAATTTCAGCAAAAATCTGACTTTCGGGAATTCACTCAAAAATGCTGCCAAACGCTTGCAAATGCTCCCCTGAAAGGTTTGGCAGTCGAAACAGAAGGCTTTTTATCACAGGACAAGAAATCAGCCCTCAACAACTTAACCGGCGGAAAAAGATTTTTTTGAAAAAATCCCTAAGCCCCGGGGTCACAATTTCAGCAAAAATCTGACTTTCGGGAATTCACTCAAAAATGCTGCCAAACGCTTGCAAATGCTCCCCTGAAAGGTTTGGCAGTCGAAACAGAAGGCTTTTTATCACAGGACAAGAAATCAGCCCTCAACAACTTTTGAAAAAATCTCTAAGCCCTGGGGTCACAATTTCAGCAAAAATCTGACTTTTGCCAATTCACTCAAATATGCTGCAAATCGCTTGCAAATGCTCCCCTGAAAGTTTGGCAGTCGAAACAGAAGGCTTTTTATCACAGGACAAGAAATCAGCCCTCAACAAATTAACCACCGGAAAAAGATTTTTTTTGAAAAATCCCTAAGCCCCGGGGTCACAATTTCAGCAAAAATCTGACTTTCGGGAATTCACTCAAAAATGCTGCCAAACGCTTGCAAATGCTCCCCTGAAAGGTTTGGCAGTCGAAACAGAAGGCTTTTTATCACAGGACAAGAAATCAGCCCTCAACAACTTAACCGGCGGAAAAAGATTTTTTTGAAAAAATACCTAAGCCCCGGGGTCACAATTTCAGCAAAAATCTGACTTTCGGGAATTCACTCAAAAATGCTGCCAAACGCTTGCAAATGCTCCCCTGAAAGGTTTGGCAGTCGAAAAAGAAGGCTTTTTATCACAGAACAAGAAATCAGCCCTCAACAACTTTTGAAAAAATCCCTAAGCCCCGGGGTCACAATTTCAGCAAAAATCTGACTTTTGCCAATTCACTCAAAAATGCTGCCAAACGCTTGCAAATGATCCCTTGAAAGGTTTGGCAGTCGAAACAGAAGGCTTTTTATCACAGGACAAGAAATCAGCCCTCAACAACTTAACCGGCGGAAAAAGATTTTTTTGAAAAATCCCTAAGCCCCGGGGTCACAATTTCAGCAAAAATCTGACTTTCGGGAATTCACTCAAAAATGCTGCCAAACGCTTGCAAATGCTCCCCTGAAAGGTTTGGCAGTCGAAAAAGAAGACTTTTTATCACAGAACAAGAAATCAGCCCTCAACAACTTTTGAAAAAATCCCTAAGCCCCGGGGTCACAATTTCAGCAAAAATCTGACTTTTGCCAATTCACTCAAAAATGCTGCCAAACGCTTGCAAATGCTCCCCTGAAAGGTTTGGCAGTCGAAACAGAAGGCTTTTTATCACAGGACAAGAAATCAGCCCTCAACAACTTAACCGGCGGAAAAAGATTTTTTTGAAAAATCCCTAAGCCCCGGGGTCACAATTTCAGCAAAAATCTGACTTTCGGGAATTCACTCAAAAATGCTGCAAAAAAATTGCAAATGCTCCCCTGAAAGGTTTGGCAGTCGAAACAGAAGGCTTTTTATCACAGGACAAGAAATCAGCCCTCAACAACTTAACCGGCGGAAAAAGATTTTTTTGAAAAAATACCTAAGCCCCGGGGTCACAATTTCAGCAAAAATCTGACTTTCGGGTATTCAATCAAAAATGCTGCCAAATGCTTGCAAATGCTCCCCTGAAAGTTTTGGCAGTCGAAACAGAAGGCTTTTTATCACAGGACAAGAAATCAGCCCTCAACAACTTTTGAAAAAATCTCTAAGCCCCGGGGTCACAATTTCAGCAAAAATCTGACTTTTGCCAATTCACTCAAAAATGCTGCCAAACGCTTGCAAATGCTCCCTTGAAAGGTTTGGCAGTCGAAACAGAAGGCTTTTTATCACAGGACAAGAAATCAGCCCTCAACAACTTTTGAAAAAATCCCTAAGCCCCGGGGTCACAATTTCAGCAAAAATCTGACTTTTGCCAATTCACTCAAAAATGCTGCCAAACGCTTGCAAATGATCCCTTGAAAGGTTTGGCAGTCGAAACAGAAGGCTTTTTATCACAGGACAAGAAATCAGCCCTCAACAACTTAACCGGCGGAAAAAGATTTTTTTGAAAAATCCCTAAGCCCCGGGGTCACAATTTCAGCAAAAATCTGACTTTCGGGAATTCACTCAAAAATGCTGCCAAACGCTTGCAAATGCTCCCCTGAAAGGTTTGGCAGTCGAAAAAGAAGACTTTTTATCACAGAACAAGAAATCAGCCCTCAACAACTTTTGAAAAAATCCCTAAGCCCCGGGGTCACAATTTCAGCAAAAATCTGACTTTTGCCAATTCACTCAAAAATGCTGCCAAACGCTTGCAAATGCTCCCCTGAAAGGTTTGGCAGTCGAAACAGAAGGCTTTTTATCACAGGACAAGAAATCAGCCCTCAACAACTTAACCGGCGGAAAAAGATTTTTTTGAAAAATCCCTAAGCCCCGGGGTCACAATTTCAGCAAAAATCTGACTTTCGGGAATTCACTCAAAAATGCTGCAAAAAAATTGCAAATGCTCCCCTGAAAGGTTTGGCAGTCGAAACAGAAGGCTTTTTATCACAGGACAAGAAATCAGCCCTCAACAACTTAACCGGCGGAAAAAGATTTTTTTGAAAAAATACCTAAGCCCCGGGGTCACAATTTCAGCAAAAATCTGACTTTCGGGTATTCAATCAAAAATGCTGCCAAATGCTTGCAAATGCTCCCCTGAAAGTTTTGGCAGTCGAAACAGAAGGCTTTTTATCACAGGACAAGAAATCAGCCCTCAACAACTTTTGAAAAAATCTCTAAGCCCCGGGGTCACAATTTCAGCAAAAATCTGACTTTTGCCAATTCACTCAAAAATGCTGCAAATTGCTTGCAAATGCTTCCCTGAAAGTTTGGCAGTCGAAACAGAAGGCTTTTTATCACAGGACAAGAAATCAGCCCTCAACAACTTTTGAAAAAATCCCTAAGCCCCGGGGTCACAATTTCAGCAAAAATCTGACTTTTGCCAATTCACTCAAAAATGCTGCCAAACGCTTGCAAATGATCCCTTGAAAGGTTTGGCAGTCGAAACAGAAGGCTTTTTATCACAGGACAAGAAATCAGCCCTCAACAACTTAACCGGCGGAAAAAGATTTTTTTGAAAAATCCCTAAGCCCCGGGGTCACAATTTCAGCAAAAATCTGACTTTCGGGAATTCACTCAAAAATGCTGCCAAACGCTTGCAAATGCTCCCCTGAAAGGTTTGGCAGTCGAAACAGAAGGCTTTTTATCACAGGACAAGAAATCAGCCCTCAACAACTTAACCGGCGGAAAAAGATTTTTTTGAAAAATCCCTAAGCCCCGGGGTCACAATTTCAGCAAAAATCTGACTTTCAGGAATTCACTCAAAAATGCTGCCAAACGGTTGCAAATGCTCCCCTGAAAGTTTTGGCAGTCGAAACAGAAGGCTTTTTATCACAGGACAAGAAATCAGCCCTCAACAACTTTTGAAAAAATCTCTAAGCCCCGGGGTCACAATTTCAGCAAAAATCTGACTTTTGCCAATTCACTCAAAAATGCTGCAAATTGCTTGCAAATGCTTCCCTGAAAGTTTGGCAGTCGAAACAGAAGGCTTTTTATCACAGGACAAGAAATCAGCCCTCAACAACTTAACCGGTGGAAAAAGATTTTTTTGAAAAATCCCTAAGCCCCGGGGTCACAATTTCAGCAAAAATCTGACTTTCGGGAATTCACTCAAAAATGCTGCCAAACGCTTGCAAATGCTCCCCTGAAAGGTTTGGCAGTCGAAAAAGAAGACTTTTTATCACAGAACAAGAAATCAGCCCTCAACAACTTTTGAAAAAATCCCTAAGCCCCGGGGTCACAATTTCAGCAAAAATCTGACTTTTGCCAATTCACTCAAAAATGCTGCCAAACGCTTGCAAATGCTCCCCTGAAAGGTTTGGCAGTCGAAACAGAAGGCTTTTTATCACAGGACAAGAAATCAGCCCTCAACAACTTAACCGGCGGAAAAAGATTTTTTTGAAAAATCCCTAAGCCCCGGGGTCACAATTTCAGCAAAAATCTGACTTTCGGGAATTCACTCAAAAATGCTGCCAAACACTTGCAAATGCTCCCCTGAAAGGTTTGGCAGTCGAAACAGAAGGCTTTTTATCACAGGACAAGAAATCAGCCCTCAACAACTTAACCGGCGGAAAAAGATTTTTTTGAAAAAATACCTAAGCCCCGGGGTCACAATTTCAGCAAAAATCTGACTTTCGGGTATTCACTCAAAAATGCTGCCAAATGCTTGCAAATGCTCCCCTGAAAGTTTTGGCAGTCGAAACAGAAGGCTTTTTATCACAGGACAAGAAATCAGCCCTCAACAACTTTTGAAAAAATCTCTAAGCCCCGGGGTCACAATTTCAGCAAAAATCTGACTTTTGCCAATTCACTCAAAAATGCTGCAAATTGCTTGCAAATGCTTCCCTGAAAGTTTGGCAGTCGAAACAGAAGGCTTTTTATCACAGGACAAGAAATCAGCCCTCAACAACTTTTGAAAAAATCCCTAAGCCCCGGGGTCACAATTTCAGCAAAAATCTGACTTTTGCCAATTCACTCAAAAATGCTGCCAAACGCTTGCAAATGATCCCTTGAAAGGTTTGGCAGTCGAAACAGAAGGCTTTTTATCACAGGACAAGAAATCAGCCCTCAACAACTTAACCGGCGGAAAAAGATTTTTTTGAAAAATCCCTAAGCCCCGGGGTCACAATTTCAGCAAAAATCTGACTTTCGGGAATTCACTCAAAAATGCTGCCAAACGCTTGCAAATGCTCCCCTGAAAGGTTTGGCAGTCGAAACAGAAGGCTTTTTATCACAGGACAAGAAATCAGCCCTCAACAACTTAACCGGCGGAAAAAAGATTTTTTTGAAAAATCCTTAAGCCCCGGGGTCACAATTTCAGCAAAAATCTGACTTTCGGGAATTCACTCAAAAATGCTGCCAAACGCTTGCAAATGCTCCCCTGAAAGGTTTGGCAGTCGAAACAGAAGGCTTTTTATCACAGGACAAGAAATCAGCCCTCAACAACTTTTGAAAAAATCCCTAAGCCCCGGGGTCACAATTTCAGCAAAAATCTGACTTTTGCCAATTCACTCAAAAATGCTGCCAAACGCTTGCAAATGCTCCCCTGAACGTTTTGGCAGTCGAAACAGAAGGCTTTTTATCACAGGACAAGAAATCAGCCCTCAACAACTTAACCGGCGGAAAAAGATTTTTTTGAAAAATCCCTAAGCCCCGGGGTCACAATTTCAGCAAAAATCTGACTTTCGGGAATTCACTCAAAAATGCTGCCAAACGCTTGCAAATGCTCCCCTGAAAGGTTTGGCAGTCGAAACAGAAGGCTTTTTATCACAGGACAAGAAATCAGCCCTCAACAACTTAACCGGCGGAAAAAGATTTTTTTGAAAAATCCCTAAGCCCCGGGGTCACAATTTCAGCAAAAATCTGACTTTCGGGAATTCACTCAAAAATGCTGCCAAACGCTTGCAAATGCTCCCCTGAAAGGTTTGGCAGTCGAAACAGAAGGCTTTTTATCACAGGACAAGAAATCAGCCCTCAACAACTTAACCGGCGGAAAAAGATTTTTTTGAAAAATCCCTAAGCCCCGGGGTCACAATTTCAGCAAAAATCTGACTTTCGGGAATTCACTCAAAAATGCTGCCAAACGCTTGCAAATGCTCCCCTGAAAGGTTTGGCAGTCGAAACAGAAGGCTTTTTATCACAGGACAAGAAATCAGCCCTCAACAACTTTTGAAAAAATCCCTAAGCCCCGGGGTCACAATTTCAGCAAAAATCTGACTTTTGCCAATTCACTCAAAAATGCTGCCAAACGCTTGCAAATGCTCCCCTGAAAGTTTTGGCAGTCGAAACAGAAGGCTTTTTATCACAGGACAAGAAATCAGCCCTCAACAACTTAACCGGCAGAAAAAAGATTTTTTTGAAAAATCCCTAAGCCCCGGGGTCACAATTTCAGCAAAAATCTGACTTTCGGGAATTCACTCAAAAATGCTGCCAAACGCTTGCAAATGCTCCCCTGAAAGGTTTGGCAGTCGAAACAGAAGGCTTTTTATCACAGGACAAGAAATCAGCCCTCAACAACTTAACCGGCGGAAAAAGATTTTTTTTGAAAAATCCCTAAGCCCCGGGGTCACAATTTCAGCAAAAATCTGAATTTTGCCAATTCACTCAAAAATGCTGCCAAACGCTTGCAAATGCTCCCTTGAAAGGTTTGGCAGTCGAAACAGAAGGCTTTTTATCACAGGACAAGAAATCAGCCCTCAACAACTTAACCGGCGGAAAAAAGATTTTTTTGAAAAATCCCTAAGCCCCGGGGTCACAATTTCAGCAAAAATCTGACTTTCGGGAATTCACTCAAAAATGCTGCCAAACGTTTGCAAATGCTCCCCTGAAAGGTTTGGCAGTCGAAACAGAAGGCTTTTTATCACAGGACAAGAAATCAGCCCTCAACAACTTTTGAAAAAATCCCTAAGCCCCGGGGTCACAATTTCAGCAAAAATCTGACTTTTGCCAATTCACTCAAAAATGCTGCCAAACGCTTGCAAATGCTCCCCTGAAAGTTTTGGCAGTCGAAACAGAAGGCTTTTTATCACAGGACAAGAAATCAGCCCTCAACAACTTAACCGGCGGAAAAAAGATTTTTTTGAAAAATCCCTAAGCCCCGGGGTCACAATTTCAGCAAAAATCTGACTTTCGGGAATTCACTCAAAAATGCTGCCAAACACTTGCAAATGCTCCCCTGAAAGGTTTGGCAGTCAAAACAGAAGGCTTTTTATCACAGGACAAGAAATCAGCCCTCAACAACTTTTGAAAAAATCTCTAAGCCCCGGGGTCACAATTTCAGCAAAAATCTGACTTTTGCCAATTCACTCAGAAATGCTGCAAATTGCTTGCAAATGCTCCCCTGAAAGTTTGGCAGTCGAAACAGAAGGCTTTTTATCACAGGACAAGAAATCAGCCCTCAACAACTTAACCGGCGGAAAAAGATTTTTTTGAAAAAATCCCTAAGCCCCGGGGTCACAATTTCAGCAAAAATCTGACTTTCGGGAATTCACTCAAAAATGCTGCCAAACGCTTGCAAATGCTCCCCTGAAAGGTTTGGCAGTCGAAACAGAAGGCTTTTTATCACAGGACAAGAAATCAGCCCTCAACAACTTAACCGGCGAAAAAAGATTTTTTTGAAAAATCCCTAAGCCCCGGGGTCACAATTTCAGCAAAAATCTGACTTTCGGGAATTCACTCAAAAATGCTGCCAAACGCTTGCAAATGCTCCCCTGAAAGGTTTGGCAGTCGAAACAGAAGGCTTTTTATCACAGGACAAGAAATCAGCCCTCAACAACTTTTGAAAAAATCTCTAAGCCCCGGGGTCACAATTTCAGCAAAAATCTGACTTTTGCAAATTCACTAAAAAATGCTGCAAATCGCTTGCAAATGCTCCCCTGAAAGTTTGGCAGTCGAAACAGAAGGCTTTTTGTCACAGGACAAGAAATCAGCCCTCAACAAATTAACCACCGGAAAAAGATTTTTTGGAAAAATCCCTAAGCCCCGGGGTCACAATTTCAGCAAAAATCTGACTTTCGGGAATTCACTCAAAAATGCTGCCAAACGCTTGCAAATGCTCCCCTGAAAGGTTTGGCAGTCGAAAAAGAAGGCTTTTTATCACAGAACAAGAAATCAGCCCTCAACAACTTTTGAAAAAATCCCTAAGCCCCGGGGTCACAATTTCAGCAAAAATCTGACTTTTGCCAATTCACTCAAAAATGCTGCCAAACGCTTGCAAATGATCCCTTGAAAGGTTTGGCAGTCGAAACAGAAGGCTTTTTATCACAGGACAAGAAATCAGCCCTCAACAACTTAACCGGCGGAAAAAGATTTTTTTGAAAAATCCCTAAGCCCCGGGGTCACAATTTCAGCAAAAATCTGACTTTCGGGAATTCACTCAAAAATGCTGCCAAACACTTGCAAATGCTCCCCTGAAAGGTTTGGCAGTCGAAACAGAAGGCTTTTTATCACAGGACAAGAAATCAGCCCTCAACAACTTAACCGGCAGAAAAAGATTTTTTTGAAAAAATACCTAAGCCCCGGGGTCACAATTTCAGCAAAAATCTGACTTTCGGGTATTCACTCAAAAATGCTGCCAAATGCTTGCAAATGCTCCCCTGAAAGTTTTGGCAGTCGAAACAGAAGGCTTTTTATCACAGGACAAGAAATCAGCCCTCAACAACATTTGAAAAAATCTCTAAGCCCCGGGGTCACAATTTCAGCAAAAATCTGACTTTTGCCAATTCACTCAAAAATGCTGCAAATTGCTTGCAAATGCTTCCCTGAAAGTTTGGCAGTCGAAACAGAAGGCTTTTTATCACAGGACAAGAAATCAGCCCTCAACAACTTAACCGGCAGAAAAAGATTTTTTTGAAAAAATACCTAAGCCCCGGGGTCACAATTTCAGCAAAAATCTGACTTTCGGGTATTCACTCAAAAATGCTGCCAAATGCTTGCAAATGCTCCCCTGAAAGTTTTGGCAGTCGAAACAGAAGGCTTTTTATCACAGGACAAGAAATCAGCCCTCAACAACTTTTGAAAAAATCCCTAAGCCCCGGGGTCACAATTTCAGCAAAAATCTGACTTTTGCCAATTCACTCAAAAATGCTGCCAAACGCTTGCAAATGATCCCTTGAAAGGTTTGGCAGTCGAAACAGAAGGCTTTTTATCACAGGACAAGAAATCAGCCCTCAACAACTTAACCGGCGGAAAAAGATTTTTTTGAAAAATCCCTAAGCCCCGGGGTCACAATTTCAGCAAAAATCTGACTTTCGGGAATTCACTCAAAAATGCTGCCAAACGCTTGCAAATGCTCCCCTGAAAGGTTTGGCAGTCGAAACAGAAGGCTTTTTATCACAGGACAAGAAATCAGCCGTCAACAACTTTTGAAAAAATCCCTAAGCCCCGGGGTCACAATTTCAGCAAAAATCTGACTTTTGCCAATTCACTCAAAAATGCTGCCAAACGCTTGCAAATGCTCCCCTGAAAGTTTTGGCAGTCGAAACAGAAGGCTTTTTATCACAGGACAAGAAATCAGCCCTCAACAACTTAACCGGCGGAAAAAGATTTTTTTGAAAAATCCCTAAGCCCCGGGGTCACAATTTCAGCAAAAATCTGACTTTCGGGAATTCACTCAAAAATGCTGCCAAACGCTTGCAAATGCTCCCCTGAAAGGTTTGGCAGTCGAAACAGAAGGCTTTTTATCACAGGACAAGAAATCAGCCCTCAACAACTTAACCGGCGGAAAAAGATTTTTTTGAAAAATCCCTAAGCCCCGGGGTCACAATTTCAGCAAAAATCTGACTTTCGGGAATTCACTCAAAAATGCTGCCAAACGCTTGCAAATGCTCCCCTGAAAGGTTTGGCAGTCGAAACAGAAGGCTTTTTATCACAGGACAAGAAATCAGCCCTCAACAACTTAACCGGCGGAAAAAGATTTTTTTGAAAAATCCCTAAGCCCCGGGGTCACAATTTCAGCAAAAATCTGACTTTCGGGAATTCACTCAAAAATGCTGCCAAACGCTTGCAAATGCTCCCCTGAAAGGTTTGGCAGTCGAAACAGAAGGCTTTTTATCACAGGACAAGAAATCAGCCCTCAACAACTTTTGAAAAAATCCCTAAGCCCCGGGGTCACAATTTCAGCAAAAATCTGACTTTTGCCAATTCACTCAAAAATGCTGCCAAACGCTTGCAAATGCTCCCCTGAAAGTTTTGGCAGTCGAAACAGAAGGCTTTTTATCACAGGACAAGAAATCAGCCCTCAACAACTTAACCGGCAGAAAAAAGATTTTTTTGAAAAATCCCTAAGCCCCGGGGTCACAATTTCAGCAAAAATCTGACTTTCGGGAATTCACTCAAAAATGCTGCCAAACGCTTGCAAATGCTCCCCTGAAAGGTTTGGCAGTCGAAACAGAAGGCTTTTTATCACAGGACAAGAAATCAGCCCTCAACAACTTAACCGGCGGAAAAAGATTTTTTTGAAAAATCCCTAAGCCCCGGGGTCACAATTTCAGCAAAAATCTGACTTTCGGGAATTCACTCAAAAATGCTGCCAAACGCTTGCAAATGCTCCCCTGAAAGGTTTGGCAGTCGAAACAGAAGGCTTTTTATCACAGCACAAGAAATCAGCCCTCAACAACTTAACCGGCGGAAAAAGATTTTTTTTGAAAAATCCCTAAGCCCCGGGGTCACAATTTCAGCAAAAATCTGACTTTCGGGAATTCACTCAAAAATGCTGCCAAACGCTTGCAAATGCTCCCCAGAAAGGTTTGGCAGTCGAAACAGAAGGCTTTTTATCACAGTACAAGAAATCAGCCCTCAACAACTTTTGAAAAAATCCCTAAGCCCCGGGGTCACAATTTCAGCAAAAATCTGACTTTTGCCAATTCACTCAAAAATGCTGCCAAACGCTTGCAAATGCTCCCCTGAAAGTTTTGGCAGTCGAAACAGAAGGCTTTTTATCACAGGACAAGAAATCACCCCTCAACAACTTAACCGGCGGAAAAAAGATTTTTTTGAAAAATCCCTAAGCCCCGGGGTCACAATTTCAGCAAAAATCTGACTTTCGGGAATTCACTCAAAAATGCTGCCAAACGCTTGCAAATGCTCCCCTGAAAGGTTTGGCAGTCGAAACAGAAGGCTTTTTATCACAGGACAAGAAATCAGCCCTCAACAACTTTTGAAAAAATCCCTAAGCCCCGGGGTCACAATTTCAGCAAAAATCTGACTTTTGCCAATTCACTCAAAAATGCTGCCAAACGCTTGCAAATGCTCCCCTGAAAGTTTTGGCAGTCGAAACAGAAGGCTTTTTATCACAGGACAAGAAATCAGCCCTCAACAACTTAACCGGCAGAAAAAAGATTTTTTTGAAAAATCCCTAAGCCCCGGGGTCACAATTTCAGCAAAAATCTGACTTTCGGGAATTCACTCAAAAATGCTGCCAAACGCTTGCAAATGCTCCCCTGAAAGGTTTGGCAGTCGAAACAGAAGGCTTTTTATCACAGGACAAGAAATCAGCCCTCAACAACTTAACCGGCGGAAAAAGATTTTTTTGAAAAATCCCTAAGCCCCGGGGTCACAATTTCAGCAAAAATCTGACTTTCGGGAATTCACTCAAAAATGCTGCCAAACGCTTGCAAATGCTCCCCTGAAAGGTTTGGCAGTCGAAACAGAAGGCTTTTTATCACAGGACAAGAAATCAGCCCTCAACAACTTAACCGGCGGAAAAAGATTTTTTTGAAAAATCCCTAAGCCCCGGGGTCACAATTTCAGCAAAAATCTGACTTTCGGGAATTCACTCAAAAATGCTGCCAAACGCTTGCAAATGCTCCCCTGAAAGGTTTGGCAGTCGAAACAGAAGGCTTTTTATCACAGGACAAGAAATCAGCCCTCAACAACTTTTGAAAAAATCCCTAAGCCCCGGGGTCACAATTTCAGCAAAAATCTGACTTTTGCCAATTCACTCAAAAATGCTGCCAAACGCTTGCAAATGCTCCCCTGAAAGTTTTGGCAGTCGAAACAGAAGGCTTTTTATCACAGGACAAGAAATCAGCCCTCAACAACTTAACCGGCAGAAAAAAGATTTTTTTGAAAAATCCCTAAGCCCCGGGGTCACAATTTCAGCAAAAATCTGACTTTCGGGAATTCACTCAAAAATGCTGCCAAACGCTTGCAAATGCTCCCCTGAAAGGTTTGGCAGTCGAAACAGAAGGCTTTTTATCACAGGACAAGAAATCAGCCCTCAACAACTTAACCGGCGGAAAAAGATTTTTTTGAAAAATCCCTAAGCCCCGGGGTCACAATTTCAGCAAAAATCTGACTTTCGGGAATTCACTCAAAAATGCTGCCAAACGCTTGCAAATGCTCCCCTGAAAGGTTTGGCAGTCGAAACAGAAGGCTTTTTATCACAGCACAAGAAATCAGCCCTCAACAACTTAACCGGCGGAAAAAGATTTTTTTTGAAAAATCCCTAAGCCCCGGGGTCACAATTTCAGCAAAAATCTGAATTTTGCCAATTCACTCAAAAATGCTGCCAAACGCTTGCAAATGCTCCCTTGAAAGGTTTGGCAGTCGAAACAGAAGGCTTTTTATCACAGGACAAGAAATCAGCCCTCAACAACTTAACCGGCGGAAAAAAGATTTTTTTGAAAAATCCCTAAGCCCCGGGGTCACAATTTCAGCAAAAATCTGACTTTCGGGAATTCACTCAAAAATGCTGCCAAACGCTTGCAAATGCTCCCCAGAAAGGTTTGGCAGTCGAAACAGAAGGCTTTTTATCACAGTACAAGAAATCAGCCCTCAACAACTTTTGAAAAAATCCCTAAGCCCCGGGGTCACAATTTCAGCAAAAATCTGACTTTTGCCAATTCACTCAAAAATGCTGCCAAACGCTTGCAAATGCTCCCCTGAAAGTTTTGGCAGTCGAAACAGAAGGCTTTTTATCACAGGACAAGAAATCAGCCCTCAACAACTTAACCGGCGGAAAAAAGATTTTTTTGAAAAATCCCTAAGCCCCGGGGTCACAATTTCAGCAAAAATCTGACTTTCGGGAATTCACTCAAAAATGCTGCCAAACGCTTGCAAATGCTCCCCTGAAAGGTTTGGCAGTCGAAACAGAAGGCTTTTTATCACAGGACAAGAAATCAGCCCTCAACAACTTTTGAAAAAATCCCTAAGCCCCGGGGTCACAATTTCAGCAAAAATCTGACTTTTGCCAATTCACTCAAAAATGCTGCCAAACGCTTGCAAATGCTCCCCTGAAAGTTTTGGCAGTCGAAACAGAAGGCTTTTTATCACAGGACAAGAAATCAGCCCTCAACAACTTAACCGGCAGAAAAAAGATTTTTTTGAAAAATCCCTAAGCCCCGGGGTCACAATTTCAGCAAAAATCTGACTTTCGGGAATTCACTCAAAAATGCTGCCAAACGCTTGCAAATGCTCCCCTGAAAGGTTTGGCAGTCGAAACAGAAGGCTTTTTATCACAGGACAAGAAATCAGCCCTCAACAACTTAACCGGCGGAAAAAGATTTTTTTGAAAAATCCCTAAGCCCCGGGGTCACAATTTCAGCAAAAATCTGATTTTCGGGAATTCACTCAAAAATGCTGCCAAACGCTTGCAAATGCTCCCCTGAAAGGTTTGGCAGTCGAAACAGAAGGCTTTTTATCACAGGACAAGAAATCAGCCCTCAACAACTTAACCGGCGGAAAAAGATTTTTTTTGAAAAATCCCTAAGCCCCAGGGTCACAATTTCAGCAAAAATCTGACTTTTGCCAATTCACTCAAAAATGCTGCCAAACGCTTGCAAATGCTCCCTTGAAAGGTTTGGCAGTCGAAACAGAAGGCTTTTTATCACAGGACAAGAAATCAGCCCTCAACAACTTAACCGGCGGAAAAAGATTTTTTTGAAAAATCCCTAAGCCCCGGGGTCACAATTTCAGCAAAAATCTGACTTTCGGGAATTCACTCAAAAATGCTGCCAAACGCTTGCAAATGCTCCCCTGAAAGGTTTGGCAGTCGAAACAGAAGGCTTTTTATCACAGGACAAGAAATCAGCCCTCAACAACTTAACCGGCGGAAAAAGATTTTTTTGAAAAATCCCTAAGCCCCGGGGTCACAATTTCAGCAAAAATCTGACTTTCGGGAATTCACTCAAAAATGCTGCCAAACGCTTGCAAATGCTCCCCTGAAAGGTTTGGCAGTCGAAACAGAAGGCTTTTTATCACAGGACAAGAAATCAGCCCTCAACAACTTTTGAAAAAATCTCTAAGCCCCGGGGTCACAATTTCAGCAAAAATCTGACTTTTGCCAATTCACTCAAAAATGCTGCAAATTGCTTGCAAATGCTTCCCTGAAAGTTTGGCAGTCGAAACAGAAGGCTTTTTATCACAGGACAAGAAATCAGCCCTCAACAACTTTTGAAAAAATCCCTAAGCCCCGGGGTCACAATTTCAGCAAAAATCTGACTTTTGCCAATTCACTCAAAAATGCTGCCAAACGCTTGCAAATGCTCCCCTGAAAGGTTTGGCAGTCGAAACAGAAGGCTTTTTATCACAGGACAAGAAATCAGCCCTCAACAACTTTTGAAAAAATCCCTAAGCCCCGGGGTCACAATTTCAGCAAAAATCTGACTTTTGCCAATTCACTCAAAAATGCTGCCAAACGCTTGCAAATGCTCCCCTGAAAGTTTTGGCAGTCGAAACAGAAGGCTTTTTATCACAGGACAAGAAATCAGCCCTCAACAACTTAACCGGCGGAAAAAGATTTTTTTGAAAAATCCCTAAGCCCCGGGGTCACAATTTCAGCAAAAATCTGACTTTCGGGAATTCACTCAAAAATGCTGCCAAACGCTTGCAAATGCTCCCCTGAAAGGTTTGGCAGTCGAAACAGAAGGCTTTTTATCACAGGACAAGAAATCAGCCCTCAACAACTTAACCGGCGGAAAAAGATTTTTTTGAAAAATCCCTAAGCCCCGGGGTCACAATTTCAGCAAAAATCTGACTTTCGGGAATTCACTCAAAAATGCTGCCAAACGCTTGCAAATGCTCCCCTGAAAGGTTTGGCAGTCGAAACAGAAGGCTTTTTATCACAGGACAAGAAATCAGCCCTCAACAACTTAACCGGCGGAAAAAGATTTTTTTGAAAAATCCCTAAGCCCCGGGGTCACAATTTCAGCAAAAATCTGACTTTCGGGAATTCACTCAAAAATGCTGCCAAACGCTTGCAAATGCTCCCCTGAAAGGTTTGGCAGTCGAAACAGAAGGCTTTTTATCACAGGACAAGAAATCAGCCCTCAACAACTTTTGAAAAAATCCCTAAGCCCCGGGGTCACAATTTCAGCAAAAATCTGACTTTTGCCAATTCACTCAAAAATGCTGCCAAACGCTTGCAAATGCTCCCCTGAAAGTTTTGGCTGTCGAAACAGAAGGCTTTTTATCACAGGACAAGAAATCAGCCCTCAACAACTTAACCGGCGGAAAAAAGATTTTTTTGAAAAATCCCTAAGCCCCGGGGTCACAATTTCAGCAAAAATCTGACTTTCGGGAATTCACTCAAAAATGCTGCCAAACGCTTGCAAATGCTCCCCTGAAAGGTTTGGCAGTCGAAACAGAAGGCTTTTTATCACAGGACAAGAAATCAGCCCTCAACAACTTAACCGGCGGAAAAAGATTTTTTTTGAAAAATCCCTAAGCCCCGGGGTCACAATTTCAGCAAAAATCTGAATTTTGCCAATTCACTCAAAAATGCTGCCAAACGCTTGCAAATGCTCCCTTGAAAGGTTTGGCAGTCGAAACAGAAGGCTTTTTATCACAGGACAAGAAATCAGCCCTCAACAACTTAACCGGCGGAAAAAAGATTTTTTTGAAAAATCCCTAAGCCCCGGGGTCACAATTTCAGCAAAAATCTGACTTTCGGGAATTCACTCAAAAATGCTGCCAAACGTTTGCAAATGCTCCCCTGAAAGGTTTGGCAGTCGAAACAGAAGGCTTTTTATCACAGAACAAGAAATCAGCCCTCAACAACTTTTGAAAAAATCCCTAAGCCCCGGGGTCACAATTTCAGCAAAAATCTGACTTTCGGGAATTCACTCAAAAATGCTGCCAAACACTTGCAAATGCTCCCCTGAAAGGTTTGGCAGTCAAAACAGAAGGCTTTTTATCACAGGACAAGAAATCAGCCCTCAACAACTTTTGAAAAAATCTCTAAGCCCCGGGGTCACAATTTCAGCAAAAATCTGACTTTTGCCAATTCACTCAAAAATGCTGCAAATTGCTTGCAAATGCTCCCCTGAAAGTTTGGCAGTCGAAACAGAAGGCTTTTTATCACAGGAAAGAAATCAGCCCTCAACAACTTAACCGGCGGAAAAAGATTTTTTTGAAAAAATCCCTAAGCCCCGGGGTCACAATTTCAGCAAAAATCTGACTTTCGGGAATTCACTCAAAAATGCTGCCAAACGCTTGCAAATGATCCCTTGAAAGGTTTGGCAGTCGAAACAGAAGGCTTTTTATCACAGGACAAGAAATCAGCCCTCAACAACTTAACCGGCGGAAAAAGATTTTTTTGAAAAATCCCTAAGCCCCGGGGTCACAATTTCAGCAAAAATCTGACTTTCGGGAATTCACTCAAAAATGCTGCCAAACACTTGCAAATGCTCCCCTGAAAGGTTTGGCAGTCGAAACAGAAGGCTTTTTATCACAGGACAAGAAATCAGCCCTCAACAACTTAACCGGCAGAAAAAGATTTTTTTGAAAAAATACCTAAGCCCCAGGGGGTCACAATTTCAGCAAAAATCTGACTTTCGGGTATTCACTCAAAAATGCTGCCAAATGCTTGCAAATGCTCCCCTGAAAGTTTTGGCAGTCGAAACAGAAGGCTTTTTATCACAGGACAAGAAATCAGCCCTCAACAACATTTGAAAAAATCTCTAAGCCCCGGGGTCACAATTTCAGCAAAAATCTGACTTTTGCCAATTCACTCAAAAATGCTGCAAATTGCTTGCAAATGCTTCCCTGAAAGTTTGGCAGTCGAAACAGAAGGCTTTTTATCACAGGACAAGAAATCAGCCCTCAACAACTTAACCGGCAGAAAAAGATTTTTTTGAAAAAATACCTCAGCCCCGGGGTCACAATTTCAGCAAAAATCTGACTTTCGGGTATTCACTCAAAAATGCTGCCAAATGCTTGCAAATGCTCCCCTGAAAGTTTTGGCAGTCGAAACAGAAGGCTTTTTATCACAGGACAAGAAATCAGCCCTCAACAACTTTTGAAAAAATCCCTAAGCCCCGGGGTCACAATTTCAGCAAAAATCTGACTTTTGCCAATTCACTCAAAAATGCTGCCAAACGCTTGCAAATGATCCCTTGAAAGGTTTGGCAGTCGAAACAGAAGGCTTTTTATCACAGGACAAGAAATCAGCCCTCAACAACTTAACCGGCGGAAAAAGATTTTTTTGAAAAATCCCTAAGCCCCGGGGTCACAATTTCAGCAAAAATCTGACTTTCGGGAATTCACTCAAAAATGCTGCCAAACGCTTGCAAATGCTCCCCTGAAAGGTTTGGCAGTCGAAACAGAAGGCTTTTTATCACAGGACAAGAAATCAGCCCTCAACAACTTTTGAAAAAATCCCTAAGCCCCGGGGTCACAATTTCAGCAAAAATCTGACTTTTGCCAATTCACTCAAAAATGCTGCCAAACGCTTGCAAATGCTCCCCTGAAAGTTTTGGCAGTCGAAACAGAAGGCTTTTTATCACAGGACAAGAAATCAGCCCTCAACAACTTAACCGGCGGAAAAAGATTTTTTTTGAAAAATCCCTAAGCCCCGGGGTCACAATTTCAGCAAAAATCTGACTTTCGGGAATTCACTCAAAAATGCTGCCAAACGCTTGCAAATGCTCCCCTGAAAGGTTTGGCAGTCGAAACAGAAGGCTTTTTATCACAGGACAAGAAATCAGCCCTCAACAACTTAACCGGCGGAAAAAGATTTTTTTGAAAAATCCCTAAGCCCCGGGGTCACAATTTCAGCAAAAATCTGACTTTCGGGAATTCACTCAAAAATGCTGCCAAACGCTTGCAAATGCTCCCCTGAAAGGTTTGGCAGTCGAAACAGAAGGCTTTTTATCACAGGACAAGAAATCAGCCCTCAACAACTTAACCGGCGGAAAAAGATTTTTTTGAAAAATCCCTAAGCCCCGGGGTCACAATTTCAGCAAAAATCTGACTTTCGGGAATTCACTCAAAAATGCTGCCAAACGCTTGCAAATGCTCCCCTGAAAGGTTTGGCAGTCGAAACAGAAGGCTTTTTATCACAGGACAAGAAATCAGCCCTCAACAACTTTTGAAAAAATCCCTAAGCCCCGGGGTCACAATTTCAGCAAAAATCTGACTTTTGCCAATTCACTCAAAAATGCTGCCAAACGCTTGCAAATGCTCCCCTGAAAGTTTTGGCAGTCGAAACAGAAGGCTTTTTATCACAGGACAAGAAATCAGCCCTCAACAACTTAACCGGCAGAAAAAAGATTTTTTTGAAAAATCCCTAAGCCCCGGGGTCACAATTTCAGCAAAAATCTGACTTTCGGGAATTCACTCAAAAATGCTGCCAAACGCTTGCAAATGCTCCCCTGAAAGGTTTGGCAGTCGAAACAGAAGGCTTTTTATCACAGGACAAGAAATCAGCCCTCAACAACTTAACCGGCGGAAAAAGATTTTTTTGAAAAATCCCTAAGCCCAGGGGTCACAATTTCAGCAAAAATCTGACTTTCGGGAATTCACTCAAAAATGCTGCCAAACGCTTGCAAATGCTCCCCTGAAAGGTTTGGCAGTCGAAACAGAAGGCTTTTTATCACAGGACAAGAAATCAGCCCTCAACAACTTAACCGGCGGAAAAAGATTTTTTTTGAAAAATCCCTAAGCCCCGGGGTCACAATTTCAGCAAAAATCTGAATTTTGCCAATTCACTCAAAAATGCTGCCAAACGCTTCCAAATGCTCCCTTGAAAGGTTTGGCAGTCGAAACAGAAGGATTTTTATCACAGGACAAGAAATCAGCCCTCAACAACTTAACCGGCGGAAAAAAGATTTTTTTGAAAAATCCCTAAGCCCCGGGGTCACAATTTCAGCAAAAATCTGACTTTCGGGAATTCACTCAAAAATGCTGCCAAACGCTTGCAAATGCTCCCCTGAAAGGTTTGGCAGTCGAAACAGAAGGCTTTTTATCACAGTACAAGAAATCAGCCCTCAACAACTTTTGAAAAAATCCCTAAGCCCCGGGGTCAAAATTTCAGCAAAAATCTGACTTTTGCCAATTCACTCAAAAATGCTGCCAAACGCTTGCAAATGCTCCCCTGAAAGTTTTGGCAGTCGAAACAGAAGGCTTTTTATCACAGGACAAGAAATCAGCCCTCAACAACTTAACCGGCGGAAAAAAGATTTTTTTGAAAAATCCCTAAGCCCCGGGGTCACAATTTCAGCAAAAATCTGACTTTCGGGAATTCACTCAAAAATGCTGCCAAACGCTTGCAAATGCTCCCCTGAAAGGTTTGGCAGTCGAAACAGAAGGCTTTTTATCACAGGACAAGAAATCAGCCCTCAACAACTTTTGAAAAAATCCCTAAGCCCCGGGGTCACAATTTCAGCAAAAATCTGACTTTTGCCAATTCACTCAAAAATGCTGCCAAACGCTTGCAAATGCTCCCCTGAAAGTTTTGGCAGTCGAAACAGAAGGCTTTTTATCACAGGACAAGAAATCAGCCCTCAACAACTTAACCGGCAGAAAAAAGATTTTTTTGAAAAATCCCTAAGCCCCGGGGTCACAATTTCAGCAAAAATCTGACTTTCGGGAATTCACTCAAAAATGCTGCCAAACGCTTGCAAATGCTCCCCTGAAAGGTTTGGCAGTCGAAACAGAAGGCTTTTTATCACAGGACAAGAAATCAGCCCTCAACAACTTAACCGGCGGAAAAAGATTTTTTTGAAAAATCCCTAAGCCCCGGGGTCACAATTTCAGCAAAAATCTGACTTTCGGGAATTCACTCAAAAATGCTGCCAAACGCTTGCAAATGCTCCCCTGAAAGGTTTGGCAGTCGAAACAGAAGGCTTTTTATCACAGGACAAGAAATCAGCCCTCAACAACATAACCGGCGGAAAAAGATTTTTTTTGAAAAATCCCTAAGCCCCAGGGTCACAATTTCAGCAAAAATCTGACTTTTGCCAATTCACTCAAAAATGCTGCCAAACGCTTGCAAATGCTCCCTTGAAAGGTTTGGCAGTCGAAACAGAAGGCTTTTTATCACAGGACAAGAAATCAGCCCTCAACAACTTTTGAAAAAATCCCTAAGCCCCGGGGTCACAATTTCAGCAAAAATCTGACTTTTGCCAATTCACTCAAAAATGCTGCCAAACGCTTGCAAATGCTCCCCTGAAAGTTTTGGCAGTCGAAACAGAAGGCTTTTTATCACAGGACAAGAAATCAGCCCTCAACAACTTAACCGGCAGAAAAAAGATTTTTTTGAAAAATCCCTACGCCCCGGGGTCACAATTTCAGCAAAAATCTGACTTTCGGGAATTCACTCAAAAATGCTGCCAAACGCTTGCAAATGCTCCCCTGAAAGGTTTGGCAGTCGAAACAGAAGGCTTTTTATCACAGGACAAGAAATCAGCCCTCAACAACTTAACCGGCGGAAAAAGATTTTTTTGAAAAATCCCTAAGCCCCGGGGTCACAATTTCAGCAAAAATCTGACTTTCGGGAATTCACTCAAAAATGCTGCCAAACGCTTGCAAATGCTCCCCTGAAAGGTTTGGCAGTCGAAACAGAAGGCTTTTTATCACAGGACAAGAAATCAGCCCTCAACAACTTAACCGGCGGAAAAAAGATTTTTTTGAAAAATCCCTAAGCCCCGGGGTCACAATTTCAGCAAAAATCTGACTTTCAGGAATTCACTCAAAAATGCTGCCAAACGCTTGCAAATGCTCCCCTGAAAGGTTTGGCAGTCGAAACAGAAGGCTTTTTATCACAGGACAAGAAATCAGCCCTCAACAACTTTTGAAAAAATCCCTAAGCCCCGGGGTCACAATTTCAGCAAAAATCTGACTTTTGCCAATTCACTCAAAAATGCTGCCAAACGCTTGCAAATGCTCCCCTGAAAGTTTTGGCAGTCGAAACAGAAGGCTTTTTATCACAGGACAAGAAATCAGCCCTCAACAACTTAACCGGCAGAAAAAAGATTTTTTTGAAAAATCCCTAAGCCCCGGGGTCACAATTTCAGCAAAAATCTGACTTTCGGGAATTCACTCAAAAATGCTGCCAAACGCTTGCAAATGCTCCCCTGAAAGGTTTGGCAGTCGAAACAGAAGGCTTTTTATCACAGGACAAGAAATCAGCCCTCAACAACTTAACCGGCGGAAAAAGATTTTTTTGAAAATCCCTAAGCCCCGGGGTCACAATTTCAGCAAAAATCTGACTTTTGCCAATTCACTCAAAAATGCTGCCAAACGCTTGCAAATGCTCCCTTGAAAGGTTTGGCAGTCGAAACAGAAGGCTTTTTATCACAGGACAAGAAATCAGCCCTCAACAACTTAACCGGCGGAAAAAAGATTTTTTTGAAAAATCCCTAAGCCCCGGGGTCACAATTTCAGCAAAAATCTGACTTTCGGGAATTCACTCAAAAATGCTGCCAAACGCTTGCAAATGCTCCCCTGAAAGGTTTGGCAGTCGAAACAGAAGGCTTTTTATCACAGGACAAGAAATCAGCCCTCAACAACTTTTGAAAAAATCCCTAAGCCCCGGGGTCACAATTTCAGCAAAAATCTGACTTTTGCCAATTCACTCAAAAATGCTGCCAAACGCTTGCAAATGCTCCCCTGAAAGTTTTGGCAGTCGAAACAGAAGGCTTTTTATCACAGGACAAGAAATCAGCCCTCAACAACTTAACCGGCGGAAAAAAGATTTTTTTGAAAAATCCCTAAGCCCCGCGGTCACAATTTCAGCAAAAATCTGACTTTCGGGAATTCACTCAAAAATGCTGCCAAACACTTGCAAATGCTCCCCTGAAAGGTTTGGCAGTCAAAACAGAAGGCTTTTTATCACAGGACAAGAAATCAGCCCTCAACAACTTAACCGGCGGAAAAAAGATTTTTTTCAAAAATCCTTAAGCCCCGGGGTCACAATTTCAGCAAAAATCTGACTTTCGGGAATTCACTCAAAAATGCTGCCAAACGGTTGCAAATGCTCCCCTGAAAGTTTTGGCAGTCGAAACAGAAGGCTTTTTATCACAGGACAAGAAATCAGCCCTCAACAACTTTTGAAAAAATCTCTAAGCCCCGGGGTCACAATTTCAGCAAAAATCTGACTTTTGCCAATTCACTCAAAAATGCTGCAAATTGCTTGCAAATGCTCCCCTGAAAGTTTGACAGTAGAAACAGAAGGCTTTTTATCACAGGACAAGAAATCACCCCTCAACAACTTAACCGGCGGAAAAAGATTTTTTTGAAAAAATCCCTAAGCCCCGGGGTCACAATTTCAGCAAAAATCTGACTTTCGGGAATTCACTCAAAAATGCTGCCAAACGCTTGCAAATGCTCCCCTGAAAGGTTTGGCAGTCGAAACAGAAGGCTTTTTATCACAGGACAAGAAATCAGCCCTCAACAACTTAACCGGCGGAAAAAGATTTTTTTGAAAAATCCCTAAGCCCCGGGGTCACAATTTCAGCAAAAATCTGACTTTCGGGAATTCACTCAAAAATGCTGCCAAACGCTTGCAAATGCTCCCCTGAAAGGTTTGGCAGTCGAAACAGAAGGCTTTTTATCACAGGACAAGAAATCAGCCCTCAACAACTTTTGAAAAAATCTCTAAGCCCCGGGGTCACAATTTCAGCAAAAATCTGACTTTTGCCAATTCAATAAAAAATGCTGCAAATCGCTTGCAAATGCTCCCCTGAAAGTTTGGCAGTCGAAACAGAAGGCTTTTTATCACAGGACAAGAAATCAGCCCTCAACAAATTAACCACCGGAAAAAGATTTTTTTGAAAAATCCCTAAGCCCCGGGGTCACAATTTCAGCAAAAATCTGACTTTCGGGAATTCACTCAAAAATGCTGCCAAACGCTTGCAAATGCTCCCCTGAAAGGTTTGGCAGTCGAAAAAGAAGGCTTTTTATCACAGAACAAGAAATCAGCCCTCAACAACTTTTGAAAAAATCCCTAAGCCCCGGGGTGACAATTTCAGCAAAAATCTGACTTTCGGGAATTCACTCAAAAATGCTGCCAAACGCTTGCAAATGATCCCTTGAAAGGTTTGGCAGTCGAAACAGAAGGCTTTTTATCACAGGACAAGAAATCAGCCCTCAACAACTTAACCGGCGGAAAAAGATTTTTTTGAAAAATCCCTAAGCCCCGGGGTCACAATTTCAGCAAAAACCTGACTTTCGGGAATTCACTCAAAAATGCTGCCAAACGCTTGCAAATGCTCCCCTGAAAGGTTTGGCAGTCGAAACAGAAGGCTTTTTATCACAGGACAAGAAATCAGCCCTCAACAACTTAACCGGCGGAAAAAGATTTTTTTGAAAAATCCTTAAGCCCCGGGGTGACAATTTCAGCAAAAATCTGACTTTCGGGAATTCACTCAAAAATGCTGCCAAACGCTTGCAAATGCTCCCCTGAAAGGTTTGGCAGTCGAAACAGAAGGCTTTTTATCACAGGACAAGAAATCAGCCCTCAACAACTTAACCGGCGGAAAAAGATTTTTTTGAAAAATCCCTAAGCCCCGGGGTCACAATTTCAGCAAAAATCTGACTTTCGGGAATTCACTCAAAAATGCTGCCAAACGCTTGCAAATGCTCCCCTGAAAGGTTTGGCAGTCGAAACAGAAGGCTTTTTATCACAGGACAAGAAATCAGCCCTCAACAACTTAACCGGCGGAAAAAGATTTTTTTGAAAAATCCTTAAGCCCCGGGGTGACAATTTCAGCAAAAATCTGACTTTCGGGAATTCACTCAAAAATGCTGCCAAACGCTTGCAAATGCTCCCCTGAAAGGTTTGGCAGTCGAAACAGAAGGCTTTTTATCACAGGACAAGAAATCAGCCCTCAACAACTTAACCGGCGGAAAAAGATTTTTTTGAAAAATCCCTAAGCCCCGGGGTCACAATTTCAGCAAAAATCTGACTTTCGGGAATTCACTCAAAAATGCTGCCAAACGCTTGCAAATGCTCCCCTGAAAGGTTTGGCAGTCGAAACAGAAGGCTATTTATCACAGAACAAGAAATCAGCCCTCAACAACTTTTGAAAAAATCCCTAAGCCCCGGGGTCACAATTTCAGCAAAAAATCTGAATTTTGCCAATTCACTCAAAAATGCTGCCAAACGCTTGCAAATGCTCCCTTGAAAGGTTTGGCAGTTGAAACAGAAGATTTTTTTATCACAGGACAAGAAATCAGCCCTCAACAACTTAACCGGTGGAAAAAGATTTTTTTGAAAAATCCCTAAGCCCCGGGGTCACAATTTCAGCAAAAATCTGACTTTCGGGAATTCACTCAAAAATGCTGCCAAACGCTTGCAAATGCTCCCCTGAAAGGTTTGGCAGTCGAAACAGAAGGGTTTTTATCACAGAACAAGAAATCAGCCCTCAACAACTTTTGAAAAAATCCCTAAGCCCCGGGGTCACAATGTCAGCAAAAATCTGACTTTTGCCAATTCACTCAAAAATGCTGCCAAACGCTTGCAAATGATCCCTTGAAAGGTTTGGCAGTCGAAACAGAAGGCTTTTTATCACAGGACAAGAAATCAGCCCTCAACAACTTAACCGGCGGAAAAAGATTTTTTTGAAAAATCCCTAAGCCCCGGGGTCACAATTTCAGCAAAAATCTGACTTTTGCCAATTCACTCAAAAATGCTGCCAAACGCTTGCAAATGCTCCCCTGAAAGGTTTGGCAGTCGAAACAGAAGGCTTTTTATCACAGGACAAGAAATCAGCCCTCAACAACTTAACCGGCGGAAAAAAGATTTTTTTGAAAAATCCCTAAGCCCCGGGGTCACAATTTCAGCAAAAATCTGACTTTCGGGAATTCACCCAAAAATGCTGCCAAACGCTTGCAAATGCTCCCCTGAAAGGTTTGGCAGTCGAAACAGAAGGCTTTTTATCACAGGACAAGAAATCAGCCCTCAACAACTTAACCGGCGGAAAAAGATTTTTTTGAAAAATCCCTAAGCCCCGGGGTCACAATTTCAGCAAAAATCTGACTTTCGGGAATTCACTCAAAAATGCTGCCAAACGCTTGCAAATGCTCCCCTGAAAGGTTTGGCAGTCGAAACAGAAGGCTTTTTATCACAGAACAAGAAATCAGCCCTCAACAACTTTTGAAAAAATCCCTAAGCCCCGGGGTCACAATTTCAGCAAAAATCTGACTTTCGCGAATTCACTCAAAAATGCTGCCAAACGCTTGCAAATGATCCCTTGAAAGGTTTGGCAGTCGAAACAGAAGGCTTTTTATCACAGGACAAGAAATCAGCCCTCAACAACTTAACCGGCGGAAAAAGATTTTTTTGAAAAATCCCTAAGCCCCGGGGTCACAATTTCAGCAAAAATCTGACTTTCGGGAATTCACTCAAAAATGCTGCCAAACGCTTGCAAATGCTCCCCTGAAAGGTTTGGCAGTCGAAACAGAAGGCTTTTTATCACAGGACAAGAAATCAGCCCTCAACAACTTAACCGGCGGAAAAAGATTTTTTTGAAAAATCCTTAAGCCCCGGGGTGACAATTTCAGCAAAAATCTGACTTTCGGGAATTCACTCAAAAATGCTGCCAAACGCTTGCAAATGCTCCCCTGAAAGGTTTGGCAGTCGAAACAGAAGGCTTTTTATCACAGGACAAGAAATCAGCCCTCAACAACTTAACCGGCGGAAAAAGATTTTTTTGAAAAATCCCTAAGCCCCGGGGTCACAATTTCAGCAAAAATCTGACTTTCGGGAATTCACTCAAAAATGCTGCCAAACGCTTGCAAATGCTCCCCTGAAAGGTTTGGCAGTCGAAACAGAAGGCTTTTTATCACAGGACAAGAAATCAGCCCTCAACAACTTAACCGGCGGAAAAAGATTTTTTTGAAAAATCCTTAAGCCCCGGGGTGACAATTTCAGCAAAAATCTGACTTTCGGGAATTCACTCAAAAATGCTGCCAAACGCTTGCAAATGCTCCCCTGAAAGGTTTGTCAGTCGAAACAGAAGGCTTTTTATCACAGGACAAGAAATCAGCCCTCAACAACTTAACCGGCGGAAAAAGATTTTTTTGAAAAATCCCTAAGCCCCGGGGTCACAATTTCAGCAAAAATCTGACTTTCGGGAATTCACTCAAAAATGCTGCCAAACGCTTGCAAATGCTCCCCTGAAAGGTTTGGCAGTCGAAACAGAAGGCTATTTATCACAGAACAAGAAATCAGCCCTCAACAACTTTTGAAAAAATCCCTAAGCCCCGGGGTCACAATTTCAGCAAAAAATCTGAATTTTGCCAATTCACTCAAAAATGCTGCCAAACGCTTGCAAATGCTCCCTTGAAAGGTTTGGCAGTTGAAACAGAAGATTTTTTTATCACAGGACAAGAAATCAGCCCTCAACAACTTAACCGGTGGAAAAAGATTTTTTTGAAAAATCCCTAAGCCCCGGGGTCACAATTTCAGCAAAAATCTGACTTTCGGGAATTCACTCAAAAATGCTGCCAAACGCTTGCAAATGCTCCCCTGAAAGGTTTGTCAGTCGAAACAGAAGGGTTTTTATCACAGAACAAGAAATCAGCCCTCAACAACTTTTGAAAAAATCCCTAAGCCCCGGGGTCACAATGTCAGCAAAAATCTGACTTTTGCCAATTCACTCAAAAATGCTGCCAAACGCTTGCAAATGATCCCTTGAAAGGTTTGGCAGTCGAAACAGAAGGCTTTTTATCACAGGACAAGAAATCAGCCCTCAACAACTTAACCGGCGGAAAAAGATTTTTTTGAAAAATCCCTAAGCCCCGGGGTCACAATTTCAGCAAAAATCTGACTTTTGCCAATTCACTCAAAAATGCTGCCAAACGCTTGCAAATGCTCCCCTGAAAGGTTTGGCAGTCGAAACAGAAGGCTTTTTATCACAGGACAAGAAATCAGCCCTCAACAACTTAACCGGCGGAAAAAAGATTTTTTTGAAAAATCCCTAAGCCCCGGGGTCACAATTTCAGCAAAAATCTGACTTTCGGGAATTCACCCAAAAATGCTGCCAAACGCTTGCAAATGCTCCCCTGAAAGGTTTGGCAGTCGAAACAGAAGGCTTTTTATCACAGGACAAGAAATCAGCCCTCAACAACTTAACCGGCGGAAAAAGATTTTTTTGAAAAATCCCTAAGCCCCGGGGTCACAATTTCAGCAAAAATCTGACTTTCGGGAATTCACTCAAAAATGCTGCCAAACGCTTGCAAATGCTCCCCTGAAAGGTTTGGCAGTCGAAACAGAAGGCTTTTTATCACAGAACAAGAAATCAGCCCTCAACAACTTTTGAAAAAATCCCTAAGCCCCGGGGTCACAATTTCAGCAAAAATCTGACTTTCGCGAATTCACTCAAAAATGCTGCCAAACGCTTGCAAATGATCCCTTGAAAGGTTTGGCAGTCGAAACAGAAGGCTTTTTATCACAGGACAAGAAATCAGCCCTCAACAACTTAACCGGCGGAAAAAGATTTTTTTGAAAAATCCCTAAGCCCCGGGGTCACAATTTCAGCAAAAATCTGACTTTCGGGAATTCACTCAAAAATGCTGCCAAACGCTTGCAAATGCTCCCCTGAAAGGTTTGGCAGTCGAAACAGAAGGCTTTTTATCACAGGACAAGAAATCAGCCCTCAACAACTTAACCGGCGGAAAAAGATTTTTTTGAAAAATCCTTAAGCCCCGGGGTGACAATTTCAGCAAAAATCTGACTTTCGGGAATTCACTCAAAAATGCTGCCAAACGCTTGCAAATGCTCCCCTGAAAGGTTTGGCAGTCGAAACAGAAGGCTTTTTATCACAGGACAAGAAATCAGCCCTCAACAACTTAACCGGCGGAAAAAGATTTTTTTGAAAAATCCCTAAGCCCCGGGGTCACAATTTCAGCAAAAATCTGACTTTCGGGAATTCACTCAAAAATGCTGCCAAACGCTTGCAAATGCTCCCCTGAAAGGTTTGGCAGTCGAAACAGAAGGCTTTTTATCACAGGACAAGAAATCAGCCCTCAACAACTTAACCGGCGGAAAAAGATTTTTTTGAAAAATCCTTAAGCCCCGGGGTGACAATTTCAGCAAAAATCTGACTTTCGGGAATTCACTCAAAAATGCTGCCAAACGCTTGCAAATGCTCCCCTGAAAGGTTTGGCAGTCGAAACAGAAGGCTTTTTATCACAGGACAAGAAATCAGCCCTCAACAACTTAACCGGCGGAAAAAGATTTTTTTGAAAAATCCCTAAGCCCCGGGGTCACAATTTCAGCAAAAATCTGACTTTCGGGAATTCACTCAAAAATGCTGCCAAACGCTTGCAAATGCTCCCCTGAAAGGTTTGGCAGTCGAAACAGAAGGCTATTTATCACAGAACAAGAAATCAGCCCTCAACAACTTTTGAAAAAATCCCTAAGCCCCGGGGTCACAATTTCAGCAAAAAATCTGAATTTTGCCAATTCACTCAAAAATGCTGCCAAACGCTTGCAAATGCTCCCTTGAAAGGTTTGGCAGTTGAAACAGAAGATTTTTTTATCACAGGACAAGAAATCAGCCCTCAACAACTTAACCGGTGGAAAAAGATTTTTTTGAAAAATCCCTAAGCCCCGGGGTCACAATTTCAGCAAAAATCTGACTTTTGCCAATTCACTCAAAAATGCTGCCAAACGCTTGCAAATGCTCCCCTGAAAGGTTTGGCAGTCGAAACAGAAGGCTTTTTATCACAGGACAAGAAATCAGCCCTCAACAACTTAACCGGCGGAAAAAAGATTTTTTTGAAAAATCCCTAAGCCCCGGGGTCACAATTTCAGCAAAAATCTGACTTTCGGGAATTCACTCAAAAATGCTGCCAAACGCTTGCAAATGCTCCCCTGAAAGGTTTGGCAGTCGAAACAGAAGGCTTTTTATCACAGGACAAGAAATCAGCCCTCAACAACTTAACCGGCGGAAAAAGATTTTTTTTGAAAAATCCCTAAGCCCCGGGGTCACAATTTCAGCAAAAATCTGACTTTTGCCAATTCACTCAAAAATGCTGCCAAACGCTTGCAAATGCTCCCTTAAAAGGTTTGGCCGTCGAAACAGAAGGCTTTTTATCACAGGACAAGAAATCAGCCCTCAACAACTTAACCGGCGGAAAAAAGATTTTTTTGAAAAATCCCTAAGCCCCGGGGTCACAATTTCAGCAAAAATCTGACTTTCGGGTATTCACTCAAAAATGCTGCCAAACGCTTGCAAATGCTCCCCTGAAAGTTTTGGAAGTCGAAACAGAAGGCTTTTTATCACAGGACAAGAAATCAGCCCTCAACAATTTTTGAAAAAATCTCTAAGCCCCGGGGTCACAATTTCAGCAAAAATCTGACTTTTGCCAATTCACTCAAAAATGCTGCAAATCGCTTGCAAATGCTCCCCTGAAAGTTTGGCAGTCGAAACAAGGCTTTTTATCACAGAACAAGAAATCAGCCCTCAACAACTTTTGAAAAAATCCCTAAGCCCCGGGGTCACAATTTCACCAAAAATCTGACTTTTGCCAATTCACTCAAAAATGCTGCCAAACGCTTGCAAATGATCCCTTGAAAGGTTTGGCAGTCGAAAGAGAAGGCTTTTTATCACAGGACAAGAAATCAGCCCTCAACAACTTAACCGGCGGAAAAAGATTTTTTTGAAAAATCCCTAAGCCCCGGGGTCAGAATTTCAGCAAAAATCTGACTTTCGGGAATTCACTCAAAAATGCTGCCAAACGCTTGCAAATGCTCCCCTGAAAGGTTTGGCAGTCGAAACAGAAGGCTTTTTATCACAGGACAAGAAATCAGCCCTCAACAACTTAACCGGCGGAAAAAGATTTTTTTGAAAAATCCCTAAGCCCCGGGGTCACAATTTCAGCAAAAATCTGACTTTCGGGAATTCACTCAAAAATGCTGCCAAACGCTTGCAAATGCTCCCCTGAAAGGTTTGGCAGTCGAAACAGAAGGCTTTTTATCACAGGACAAGAAATCAGCCCTCAACAACTTAACCGGCGGAAAGAGATTTTTTTTGAAAAATCCCTAAGCCCCGGGGTCACAATTTCAGCAAAAATCTGACTTTCGGGAATTCACTCAAAAATGCTGCCAAACGCTTGCAAATGCTCCCCTGAAAGGTTTGGCAGTCGAAACAGAAGGCTTTTTATCACAGAACAAGAAATCAGCCCTCAACAACTTTTGAAAAAATCCCTAAGCCCTGTGGTCACAATTTCAGCAAAAATCTGAATTTTGCCAATTCACTCAAAAATGCTGCCAAACGCTTGCAAATGCTCCCTTGAAAGGTTTGGCAGTCGAAACAGAAGGCTTTTTATCACAGGACAAGAAATCAGCCCTCAACAACTTAACCGGCGGAAAAAGATTTTTTTTGAAAAATCCCTAAGCCCCGGGGTCACAATTTCAGCAAAAATCTGAATTTTGCCAATTCACTCAAAAATGCTGCCAAACGCTTGCAAATGCTCCCTAGAAAGGTTTGGCAGTCGAAACAGAAGGCTTTTTATCACAGGACAAGAAATCAGCCCTCAACAACTTAACCGGCGGAAAAAAGATTTTTTTGAAAAATCCCTAAGCCCCGGGGTCACAATTTCAGCAAAAATCTGACTTTCGGGAATTCACTCAAAAATGCTGCCAAACGCTTGCAAATGCTCCCCTGAAAGTTTTGGAAGTCGAAACAGAAGGCTTTTTATTACAGGACAAGAAATCAGCCCTCAACAACTTTTGAAAAAATCTCTAAGCCCCGGGGTCACAATTTCAGCAAAAATCTGACTTTTGCCAATTCACTCAAAAATGCTGCAAATCGCTTGCAAATGCTCCCCTGAAAGTTTGGCAGTCGAAACAGAAGGCTTTTTATCACAGAACAAGAAATCAGCCCTCAACAACTTTTGAAAAAATCCCTAAGCCCCGGGGTCACAATTTCAGCAAAAATCTGACTTTTGCCAATTCACTCAAAAATGCTGCAAACCGCTTGCAAATGCTCCCCTGAAAGTTTGGCAGTCGAAACAGAAGGCTTTTTATCACAGAACAAGAAATCATCCCTCAACAACTTTTGAAAAAATCCCTAAGCCCCGGGGTCACAATTTCAGCAAAAATCTGACTTTTGCCAATTCACTCAAAAATGCTGCCAAACGCTTGCAAATGCTCCCCTGAAAGGTTTGGCAGTCGAAACAGAAGGCTTTTTATCACAGGACAAGAAATCAGCCCTCAACAACTTAACCGGCGGAAAAAGATTTTTTTGAAAAATCCCTAAGCCCCGGGGTCACAATTTCAGCAAAAATCTGACTTTCGGGAATTCACTCAAAAATGCTGCCAAACGCTTGCAAATGCTCCCCTGAAAGGTTTGGCAGTCGAAACAGAAGGCTTTTTATCACAGAACAAGAAATCAGCCCTCAACAACTTTTGAAAAAATCTCTAAGCCCCGGGGTCACAATTTCAGCAAAAATCTGACTTTTGCCAATTCACTCAAAAATGCTGCAAACCGCTTGCAAATGCTCCCCTGAAAGTTTGGCAGTCGAAACAGAAGGCTTTTTATCACAGAACAAGAAATCAGCCCTCAACAACTTTTGAAAAAATCCCTAAGCCCCGGGGTCACAATTTCAGCAAAAATCTGACTTTTGCCAATTCACTCAAAAATGCTGCCAAACGCTTGCAAATGATCCCTTGAAAGGTTTGGCAGTCGAAACAGAAGGCTTTTTATCACAGGACAAGAAATCAGCCCTCAACAACTTAACCGGCGGAAAAAGATTTTTTTGAAAAATCCCTAAGCCCCGGGGTCACAATTTCAGCAAAAATCTGACTTTCGGGAATTCACTCAAAAATGCTGCCAAACGCTTGCAAATGCTCCCCTGAAAGGTTTGGCAGTCGAAACAGAAGGCTTTTTATCACAGGACAAGAAATCAGCCCTCAACAACTTAACCGGCGGAAAAAAGATTTTTTTGAAAAATCCCTAAGCCCCGGGGTCACAATTTCAGCAAAAATCTGACTTTCGGGAATTCACTCAAAAATGCTGCCAAACGCTTGCAAATGCTCCCCTGAAAGTTTTGGAAGTCGAAACAGAAGGCTTTTTATTACAGGACAAGAAATCAGCCCTCAACAACTTTTGAAAAAATCTCTAAGCCCCGGGGTCACAATTTCAGCAAAAATCTGACTTTTGCCAATTCACTCAAAAATGCTGCAAATCGCTTGCAAATGCTCCCCTGAAAGTTTGGCAGTCGAAACAGAAGGCTTTTTATCACAGAACAAGAAATCAGCCCTCAACAACTTTTGAAAAAATCCCTAAGCCCCGGGGTCACAATTTCAGCAAAAATCTGACTTTTGCCAATTCACTCAAAAATGCTGCAAACCGCTTGCAAATGCTCCCCTGAAAGTTTGGCAGTCGAAACAGAAGGCTTTTTATCACAGAACAAGAAATCAGCCCTCAACAACTTTTGAAAAAATCCCTAAGCCCCGGGGTCACAATTTCAGCAAAAATCTGACTTTTGCCAATTCACTCAAAAATGCTGCCAAACGCTTGCAAATGCTCCCCTGAAAGGTTTGGCAGTCGAAACAGAAGGCTTTTTATCACAGGACAAGAAATCAGCCCTCAACAACTTAACCGGCGGAAAAAGATTTTTTTGAAAAATCCCTAAGCCCCGGGGTCACAATTTCAGCAAAAATCTGACTTTCGGGAATTCACTCAAAAATGCTGCCAAACGCTTGCAAATGCTCCCCTGAAAGGTTTGGCAGTCGAAACAGAAGGCTTTTTATCACAGAACAAGAAATCAGCCCTCAACAACTTTTGAAAAAATCTCTAAGCCCCGGGGTCACAATTTCAGCAAAAATCTGACTTTTGCCAATTCACTCAAAAATGCTGCAAACCGCTTGCAAATGCTCCCCTGAAAGTTTGGCAGTCGAAACAGAAGGCTTTTTATCACAGAACAAGAAATCAGCCCTCAACAACTTTTGAAAAAATCCCTAAGCCCCGGGGTCACAATTTCAGCAAAAATCTGACTTTCGGGAATTCACTCAAAAATGCTGCCAAACGCTTGCAAATGATCCCCTGAAAGTCTCGCAGTCGAAATAGAAGGCTTTTTATCACAGGACAAGAAATCAGCCCTCAACAACTTAACCGGCGGAAAAAGATTTTTTTGAAAAATCCCTAAGCCCCGGGGTCACAATTTCAGCAAAAATCTGACTTTCGGGAATTCACTCAAAAATGCTGCCAAACGCTTGCAAATGCTCCCCTGAAAGGTTTGGCAGTCGAAACAGAAGGCTTTTTATCACAGGACAAGAAATCAGCCCTCAACAACTTAACCGGCGGAAAAAGATTTTTTTGAAAAATCCCTAAGCCCCGGGGTCACAATTTCAGCAAAAATCTGACTTTCGGGAATTCACTCAAAAATGCTGCCAAACGCTTGCAAATGCTCCCCTGAAAGGTTTGGCAGTCGAAACAGAAGGCTATTTATCACAGAACAAGAAATCAGCCCTCAACAACTTTTGAAAAAATCTCTAAGCCCCGGGGTCACAATTTCAGCAAAAATCTGACTTTTGCCAATTCACTCAAAAATGCTGCAAACCGCTTGCAAATGCTCCCCTGAAAGTTTGGCAGTCGAAACAGAAGGCTTTTTATCACAGAACAAGAAATCAGCCCTCAACAACTTTTGAAAAAATCCCTAAGCCCCGGGGTCACAATTTCAGCAAAAATCTGACTTTCGGGAATTCACTCAAAAATGCTGCCAAACGCTTGCAAATGCTCCCCTGAAAGGTTTGGCACTCGAAACAGAAGGCTTTTTATCACAGGACAAGAAATCAGCCCTCAACAACTTAACCGGCGGAAAAAAGATTTTTTTGAAAAATCCCTAAGCCCCGGGGTCACAATTTCAGCAAAAATCTGACTTTCGGGAATTCACCCAAAAATGCTGCCAAACGCTTGCAAATGCTCCCCTGAAAGGTTTGGCAGTCGAAACAGAAGGCTTTTTATCACAGGACAAGAAATCAGCCCTCAACAACTTAACCGGCGGAAAAAGTATTTTTTGAAAAATCCCTAAGCCCCGGGGTCACAATTTCAGCAAAAATCTGACTTTCGGGAATTCACTCAAAAATGCTGCCAAACGCTTGCAAATGCTCCCCTGAAAGGTTTGGCAGTCGAAACAGAAGGCTATTTATCACAGAACAAGAAATCAGCCCTCAACAACTTTTGAAAAAATCTCTAAGCCCCGGGGTCACAATTTCAGCAAAAATCTGACTTTTGCCAATTCACTCAAAAATGCTGCAAATTGCTTGCAAATGCTCCCCTGAAAGTTTGGCAGTCGAAACAGAAGGCTTTTTATCACAGGACAAGAAATCAGCCCTCAACAACTTAACCGGCGGAAAAAGATTTTTTTGAAAAATCCCTAAGCCCCGGGGTCACAATTTCAGCAAAAATCTGACTTTCGGGAATTCACCCAAAAATGCTGCCAAACACTTGCAAATGCTCCCCTGAAAGGTTTGGCAGTCGAAACAGAAGGCTTTTTATCACAGGACAAGAAATCAGCCCTCAACAACTTTTGAAAAAATCTCTAAGCCCCGGGGTCACAATTTCAGCAAAAATCTGACTTTTGCCAATTCACTCAAAAATGCTGCAAACCGCTTGCAAATGCTCCCCTGAAAGTTTGGCAGTCGAAACAGAAGGCTTTTTATCACAGAACAAGAAATCAGCCCTCAACAACTTTTGAAAAAATCCCTAAGCCCCGGGGTCACAATTTCAGCAAAAATCTGACTTTTGCCAATTCACTCAAAAATGCTGCCAAACGCTTGCAAATGATCCCTTGAAAGGTTTGGCAGTCGAAACAGAAGGCTTTTTATCACAGGACAAGAAATCAGCCCTCAACAACTTAACCGGCGGAAAAAGATTTTTTTGAAAAATCCCTAAGCCCCGGGGTCACAATTTCAGCAAAAATCTGACTTTCGGGAATTCACTCAAAAATGCTGCCAAACGCTTGCAAATGCTCCCCTGAAAGGTTTGGCAGTCGAAACAGAAGGCTTTTTATCACAGGACAAGAAATCAGCCCTCAACAACTTAACCGGCGGAAAAAGATTTTTTTGAAAAATCCCTAAGCCCCGGGGTCACAATTTCAGCAAAAATCTGACTTTCGGGAATTCACTCAAAAATGCTGCCAAACGCTTGCAAATGCTCCCCTGAAAGGTTTGGCAGTCGAAACAGAAGGCTATTTATCACAGAACAAGAAATCAGCCCTCAACAACTTTTGAAAAAATCTCTAAGCCCCGGGGTCACAATTTCAGCAAAAATCTGACTTTTGCCAATTCACTCAAAAATGCTGCAAATTGCTTGCAAATGCTCCCCTGAAAGTTTGGCAGTCGAAACAGAAGGCTTTTTATCACAGGACAAGAAATCAGCCCTCAACAACTTAACCGGCGGAAAAAGATTTTTTTGAAAAATCCCTAAGCCCCGGGGTCACAATTTCAGCAAAAATCTGACTTTCGGGAATTCACTCAAAAATGCTGCCAAACGCTTGCAAATGCTCCCCTGAAAGGTTTGGCAGTCGAAACAGAAGGCTTTTTATCACAGAACAAGAAATCAGGCCTCAACAACTTTTGAAAAAATCCCTAAGGCCCGGGGTCACAATTTCAGCAAAAATCTGACTTTTGCCAATTCACTCAAAAATGCTGCCAAACGCTTGCAAATGCTCCCTTGAAAGGTTTGGCAGTCGAAACAGAAGGCTTTTTACCACAGGACAAGAAATCAGCCCTCAACAACTTAACCGGCGGAAAAAAGATTTTTTTGAAAAATCCCTAAGCCCCGGGGTCACAATTTCAGCAAAAATCTGACTTTCGGGAATTCACTCAAAAATGCTGCCAAACGCTTGCAAATGCTCCCCTGAAAGGTTTGGCACTCGAAACAGAAGGCTTTTTATCACAGGACAAGAAATCAGCCCTCAACAACTTAACCGGCGGAAAAAAGATTTTTTTGAAAAATCCCTAAGCCCCGGGGTCACAATTTCAGCAAAAATCTGACTTTCGGGAATTCACCCAAAAATGCTGCCAAACGCTTGCAAATGCTCCCCTGAAAGGTTTGGCAGTCGAAACAGAAGGCTTTTTATCACAGGACAAGAAATCAGCCCTCAACAACTTAACCGGCGGAAAAAGTATTTTTTGAAAAATCCCTAAGCCCCGGGGTCACAATTTCAGCAAAAATCTGACTTTCGGGAATTCACTCAAAAATGCTGCCAAACGCTTGCAAATGCTCCCCTGAAAGGTTTGGCAGTCGAAACAGAAGGCTATTTATCACAGAACAAGAAATCAGCCCTCAACAACTTTTGAAAAAATCTCTAAGCCCCGGGGTCACAATTTCAGCAAAAATCTGACTTTTGCCAATTCACTCAAAAATGCTGCAAATTGCTTGCAAATGCTCCCCTGAAAGTTTGGCAGTCGAAACAGAAGGCTTTTTATCACAGGACAAGAAATCAGCCCTCAACAACTTAACCGGCGGAAAAAGATTTTTTTGAAAAATCCCTAAGCCCCGGGGTCACAATTTCAGCAAAAATCTGACTTTCGGGAATTCACCCAAAAATGCTGCCAAACACTTGCAAATGCTCCCCTGAAAGGTTTGGCAGTCGAAACAGAAGGCTTTTTATCACAGGACAAGAAATCAGCCCTCAACAACTTAACCGGCGGAAAAAGTTTTTTTTGAAAAATCCCTAAGCCCCGGGGTCACAATTTCAGCAAAAATCTGACTTTCGGGAATTCACTCAAAAATGCTGCCAAACGCTTGCAAATGTTCCCCTGAAAGGTTTGGCAGTCGAAACCGAAGGCTATTTATCACAGAACAAGAAATCAGCCCTCAACAACTTTTGAAAAAATCTCTAAGCCCCGGGGTCACAATTTCAGCAAAAATCTGACTTTTGCCAATTCACTCAAAAATGCTGCAAACCGCTTGCAAATGCTCCCCTGAAAGTTTGGCAGTCGAAACAGAAGGCTTTTTATCACAGAACAAGAAATCAGCCCTCAACAACTTTTGAAAAAATCCCTAAGCCCCGGGGTCACAATTTCAGCAAAAATCTGACTTTTGCCAATTCACTCAAAAATGCTGCCAAACGCTTGCAAATGCTCCCCTGAAAGGTTTGGCAGTCGAAACAGAAGGCTTTTTATCACAGGACAAGAAATCAGCCCTCAACAACTTAACCGGCGGAAAAAGATTTTTTTGAAAAATCCCTAAGCCCCGGGGTCACAATTTCAGCAAAAATCTGACTTTCGGGAATTCACTCAAAAATGCTGCCAAACGCTTGCAAATGCTCCCCTGAAAGGTTTGGCAGTCGAAACAGAAGGCTTTTTATCACAGAACAAGAAATCAGCCCTCAACAACTTTTGAAAAAATCTCTAAGCCCCGGGGTCACAATTTCAGCAAAAATCTGACTTTTGCCAATTCACTCAAAAATGCTGCAAACCGCTTGCAAATGCTCCCCTGAAAGTTTGGCAGTCGAAACAGAAGGCTTTTTATCACAGAACAAGAAATCAGCCCTCAACAACTTTTGAAAAAATCCCTAAGCCCCGGGGTCACAATTTCAGCAAAAATCTGACTTTCGGGAATTCACTCAAAAATGCTGCCAAACGCTTGCAAATGATCCCCTGAAAGTCTCGCAGTCGAAATAGAAGGCTTTTTATCACAGGACAAGAAATCAGCCCTCAACAACTTAACCGGCGGAAAAAGATTTTTTTGAAAAATCCCTAAGCCCCGGGGTCACAATTTCAGCAAAAATCTGACTTTCGGGAATTCACTCAAAAATGCTGCCAAACGCTTGCAAATGCTCCCCTGAAAGGTTTGGCAGTCGAAACAGAAGGCTTTTTATCACAGGACAAGAAATCAGCCCTCAACAACTTAACCGGCGGAAAAAGATTTTTTTGAAAAATCCCTAAGCCCCGGGGTCACAATTTCAGCAAAAATCTGACTTTCGGGAATTCACTCAAAAATGCTGCCAAACGCTTGCAAATGCTCCCCTGAAAGGTTTGGCAGTCGAAACAGAAGGCTATTTATCACAGAACAAGAAATCAGCCCTCAAGAACTTTTGAAAAAATCTCTAAGCCCCGGGGTCACAATTTCAGCAAAAATCTGACTTTTGCCAATTCACTCAAAAATGCTGCAAACCGCTTGCAAATGCTCCCCTGAAAGTTTGGCAGTCGAAACAGAAGGCTTTTTATCACAGAACAAGAAATCAGCCCTCAACAACTTTTGAAAAAATCCCTAAGCCCCGGGGTCACAATTTCAGCAAAAATCTGACTTTCGGGAATTCACTCAAAAATGCTGCCAAACGCTTGCAAATGCTCCCCTGAAAGGTTTGGCACTCGAAACAGAAGGCTTTTTATCACAGGACAAGAAATCAGCCCTCAACAACTTAACCGGCGGAAAAAAGATTTTTTTGAAAAATCCCTAAGCCCCGGGGTCACAATTTCAGCAAAAATCTGACTTTCGGGAATTCACCCAAAAATGCTGCCAAACGCTTGCAAATGCTCCCCTGAAAGGTTTGGCAGTCGAAACAGAAGGCTTTTTATCACAGGACAAGAAATCAGCCCTCAACAACTTAACCGGCGGAAAAAGTATTTTTTGAAAAATCCCTAAGCCCCGGGGTCACAATTTCAGCAAAAATCTGACTTTCGGGAATTCACTCAAAAATGCTGCCAAACGCTTGCAAATGCTCCCCTGAAAGGTTTGGCAGTCGAAACAGAAGGCTATTTATCACAGAACAAGAAATCAGCCCTCAACAACTTTTGAAAAAATCTCTAAGCCCCGGGGTCACAATTTCAGCAAAAATCTGACTTTTGCCAATTCACTCAAAAATGCTGCAAATTGCTTGCAAATGCTCCCCTGAAAGTTTGGCAGTCGAAACAGAAGGCTTTTTATCACAGGACAAGAAATCAGCCCTCAACAACTTAACCGGCGGAAAAAGATTTTTTTGAAAAATCCCTAAGCCCCGGGGTCACAATTTCAGCAAAAATCTGACTTTCGGGAATTCACCCAAAAATGCTGCCAAACACTTGCAAATGCTCCCCTGAAAGGTTTGGCAGTCGAAACAGAAGGCTTTTTATCACAGGACAAGAAATCAGCCCTCAACAACTTTTGAAAAAATCTCTAAGCCCCGGGGTCACAATTTCAGCAAAAATCTGACTTTTGCCAATTCACTCAAAAATGCTGCAAACCGCTTGCAAATGCTCCCCTGAAAGTTTGGCAGTCGAAACAGAAGGCTTTTTATCACAGAACAAGAAATCAGCCCTCAACAACTTTTGAAAAAATCCCTAAGCCCCGGGGTCACAATTTCAGCAAAAATCTGACTTTTGCCAATTCACTCAAAAATGCTGCCAAACGCTTGCAAATGATCCCTTGAAAGGTTTGGCAGTCGAAACAGAAGGCTTTTTATCACAGGACAAGAAATCAGCCCTCAACAACTTAACCGGCGGAAAAAGATTTTTTTGAAAAATCCCTAAGCCCCGGGGTCACAATTTCAGCAAAAATCTGACTTTCGGGAATTCACTCAAAAATGCTGCCAAACGCTTGCAAATGCTCCCCTGAAAGGTTTGGCAGTCGAAACAGAAGGCTTTTTATCACAGGACAAGAAATCAGCCCTCAACAACTTAACCGGCGGAAAAAGATTTTTTTGAAAAATCCCTAAGCCCCGGGGTCACAATTTCAGCAAAAATCTGACTTTCGGGAATTCACTCAAAAATGCTGCCAAACGCTTGCAAATGCTCCCCTGAAAGGTTTGGCAGTCGAAACAGAAGGCTATTTATCACAGAACAAGAAATCAGCCCTCAACAACTTTTGAAAAAATCTCTAAGCCCCGGGGTCACAATTTCAGCAAAAATCTGACTTTTGCCAATTCACTCAAAAATGCTGCAAATTGCTTGCAAATGCTCCCCTGAAAGTTTGGCAGTCGAAACAGAAGGCTTTTTATCACAGGACAAGAAATCAGCCCTCAACAACTTAACCGGCGGAAAAAGATTTTTTTGAAAAATCCCTAAGCCCCGGGGTCACAATTTCAGCAAAAATCTGACTTTCGGGAATTCACTCAAAAATGCTGCCAAACGCTTGCAAATGCTCCCCTGAAAGGTTTGGCAGTCGAAACAGAAGGCTTTTTATCACAGAACAAGAAATCAGGCCTCAACAACTTTTGAAAAAATCCCTAAGGCCCGGGGTCACAATTTCAGCAAAAATCTGACTTTTGCCAATTCACTCAAAAATGCTGCCAAACGCTTGCAAATGCTCCCTTGAAAGGTTTGGCAGTCGAAACAGAAGGCTTTTTACCACAGGACAAGAAATCAGCCCTCAACAACTTAACCGGCGGAAAAAAGATTTTTTTGAAAAATCCCTAAGCCCCGGGGTCACAATTTCAGCAAAAATCTGACTTTCGGGAATTCACTCAAAAATGCTGCCAAACGCTTGCAAATGCTCCCCTGAAAGGTTTGGCACTCGAAACAGAAGGCTTTTTATCACAGGACAAGAAATCAGCCCTCAACAACTTAACCGGCGGAAAAAAGATTTTTTTGAAAAATCCCTAAGCCCCGGGGTCACAATTTCAGCAAAAATCTGACTTTCGGGAATTCACCCAAAAATGCTGCCAAACGCTTGCAAATGCTCCCCTGAAAGGTTTGGCAGTCGAAACAGAAGGCTTTTTATCACAGGACAAGAAATCAGCCCTCAACAACTTAACCGGCGGAAAAAGTATTTTTTGAAAAATCCCTAAGCCCCGGGGTCACAATTTCAGCAAAAATCTGACTTTCGGGAATTCACTCAAAAATGCTGCCAAACGCTTGCAAATGCTCCCCTGAAAGGTTTGGCAGTCGAAACAGAAGGCTATTTATCACAGAACAAGAAATCAGCCCTCAACAACTTTTGAAAAAATCTCTAAGCCCCGGGGTCACAATTTCAGCAAAAATCTGACTTTTGCCAATTCACTCAAAAATGCTGCAAATTGCTTGCAAATGCTCCCCTGAAAGTTTGGCAGTCGAAACAGAAGGCTTTTTATCACAGGACAAGAAATCAGCCCTCAACAACTTAACCGGCGGAAAAAGATTTTTTTGAAAAATCCCTAAGCCCCGGGGTCACAATTTCAGCAAAAATCTGACTTTCGGGAATTCACCCAAAAATGCTGCCAAACACTTGCAAATGCTCCCCTGAAAGGTTTGGCAGTCGAAACAGAAGGCTTTTTATCACAGGACAAGAAATCAGCCCTCAACAACTTAACCGGCGGAAAAAGTTTTTTTTGAAAAATCCCTAAGCCCCGGGGTCACAATTTCAGCAAAAATCTGACTTTCGGGAATTCACTCAAAAATGCTGCCAAACGCTTGCAAATGTTCCCCTGAAAGGTTTGGCAGTCGAAACCGAAGGCTATTTATCACAGAACAAGAAATCAGCCCTCAACAACTTTTGAAAAAATCTCTAAGCCCCGGGGTCACAATTTCAGCAAAAATCTGACTTTTGCCAATTCACTCAAAAATGCTGCAAATTGCTTGCAAATGCTCCCCTGAAAGTTTGGCAGTCGAAACAGAAGGCTTTTTATCACAGGACAAGAAATCAGCCCTCAACAACTTAACCGGCGGAAAAAGATTTTTTTGAAAAATCCCTAAGCCCCGGGGTCACAATTTCAGCAAAAATCTGACTTTCGGGAATTCACTCAAAAATGCTGCCAAACGCTTGCAAATGATCCCTTGAAAGGTTTGGCAGTCGAAACAGAAGGCTTTTTATCACAGGACAAGAAATCAGCCCTCAACAACTTAACCGGCGGAAAAAGATTTTTTTGAAAAATCCCTAAGCCCCGGGGTCACAATTTCAGCAAAAATCTGACTTTCGGGAATTCACTCAAAAATGCTGCCAAACGCTTGCAAATGCTCCCCTGAAAGCTTTGGCACTCGAAACAGAAGGCTTTTTATCACAGGACAAGAAATCAGCCCTCAACAACTTAACCGGCGGAAAAAAGATTTTTTTGAAAAATCCCTAAGCCCCGGGGTCACAATTTCAGCAAAAATCTGACTTTCGGGAATTCACTCAAAAATGCTGCCAAACACTTGCAAATGCTCCCCTGAAAGGTTTGGCAGTCGAAACAGAAGGCTTTTTATCACAGGACAAGAAATCAGCCCTCAACAACTTAACCGGCGGAAAAAGTTTTTTTTGAAAAATCCCTAAGCCCCGGGGTCACAATTTCAGCAAAAATCTGACTTTCGGGAATTCACTCAAAAATGCTGCCAAACGCTTGCAAATGCTCCCCTGAAAGGTTTGGCAGTCGAAACAGAAGGCTATTTATCACAGAACAAGAAATCAGCCCTCAACAACTTTTGAAAAAATCTCTAAGCCCCGGGGTCACAATTTCAGCAAAAATCTGACTTTTGCCAATTCACTCAAAAATGCTGCCAAACGCTTGCAAATGCTCCCTTGAAAGGTTTGGCAGTCGAAACAGAAGGCTTTTTATCACAGGACAAGAAATCAGCCCTCAACAACTTAACCGGCGGAAAAAAGATTTTTTTGAAAAATCCCTAAGCCCCGGGGTCACAATTTCAGCAAAAATCTGACTTTCGGGAATTCACTCAAAAATGCTGCCAAACGCTTGCAAATGCTCCCCTGAAAGGTTTGGCACTCGAAACAGAAGGCTTTTTATCACAGGACAAGAAATCAGCCCTCAACAACTTAACCGGCGGAAAAAGATTTTTTTGAAAAATCCCTAAGCCCCGGGGTCACAATTTCAGCAAAAATCTGACTTTCGGGAATTCACCCAAAAATGCTGCCAAACGCTTGCAAATGCTCCCCTGAAAGGTTTGGCAGTCGAAACAGAAGGCTTTTTATCACAGGACAAGAAATCAGCCCTCAACAACTTAACCGGCGGAAAAAGTTTTTTTTGAAAAATCCCTAAGCCCCGGGGTCACAATTTCAGCAAAAATCTGACTTTCGGGAATTCACTCAAAAATGCTGCCAAACGCTTGCAAATGCTCCCCTGAAAGGTTTGGCACTCGAAACAGAAGGCTTTTTATCACAGGACAAGAAATCAGCCCTCAACAACTTAACCGGCGGAAAAAGTTTTTTTTGAAAAATCCCTAAGCCCCGGGGTCACAATTTCAGCAAAAATCTGACTTTCGGGAATTCACTCAAAAATGCTGCCAAACGCTTGCAAATGCTCCCCTGAAAGGTTTGGCACTCGAAACAGAAGGCTTTTTATCACAGGACAAGAAATCAGCCCTCAACAACTTAACCGGCGGAAAAAGATTTTTTTGAAAAATCCCTAAGCCCCGGGGTCACAATTTCAGCAAAAATCTGACTTTCGGGAATTCACTCAAAAATGCTGCCAAACGCTTGCAAATGCTCCCCTGAAAGGTTTGGCAGTCGAAACAGAAGGCTTTTTATCACAGAACAAGAAATCAGGCCTCAACAACTTTTGAAAAAATCCCTAAGCCCCGGGGTCACAATTTCAGCAAAAATCTGACTTTTGCCAATTCACTCAAAAATGCTGCCAAACGCTTGCAAATGCTCCCTTGAAAGGTTTGGCAGTCGAAACAGAAGGCTTTTTATCACAGGACAAGAAATCAGCCCTCAACAACTTAACCGGCGGAAAAAAGATTTTTTTGAAAAATCCCTAAGCCCCGGGGTCACAATTTCAGCAAAAATCTGACTTTCGGGAATTCACTCAAAAATGCTGCCAAACGCTTGCAAATGCTCCCCTGAAAGGTTTGGCAGTCGAAACAGAAGGCTTTTTATCACAGAACAAGAAATCAGGCCTCAACAACTTTTGAAAAAATCCCTAAGCCCCGGGGTCACAATTTCAGCAAAAATCTGACTTTTGCCAATACACTCAAAAATGCTGCCAAACGCTTGCAAATGATCCCTTGAAAGGTTTGGCAGTCGAAAGAGAAGGCTTTTTATCACAGGACAAGAAATCAGCCCTCAACAACTTAACCGGCGGAAAAAGATTTTTTTGAAAAATCCCTAAGCCCCGGGGTCACAATTTCAGCAAAAATCTGACTTTCGGGAATTCACCCAAAAATGCTGCCAAACACTTGCAAATGCTCCCCTGAAAGGTTTGGCAGTCGAAACAGAAGGCTTTTTATCACAGGACAAGAAATCAGCCCTCAACAACTTAACCGGCGGAAAAAGTTTTTTTTGAAAAATCCCTAAGCCCCGGGGTCACAATTTCAGCAAAAATCTGACTTTCGGGAATTCACTCAAAAATGCTGCCAAACGCTTGCAAATGCTCCCCTGAAAGGTTTGGCACTCGAAACAGAAGGCTTTTTATCACAGGACAAGAAATCAGCCCTCAACAACTTAACCGGCGGAAAAAGATTTTTTTGAAAAATCCCTAAGCCCCGGGGTCACAATTTCAGCAAAAATCTGACTTTCGGGAATTCACTCAAAAATGCTGCCAAACGCTTGCAAATGCTCCCCTGAAAGGTTTGGCAGTCGAAACAGAAGGCTTTTTATCACAGAACAAGAAATCAGGCCTCAACAACTTTTGAAAAAATCCCTAAGCCCCGGGGTCACAATTTCAGCAAAAATCTGACTTTTGCCAATTCACTCAAAAATGCTGCCAAACGCTTGCAAATGCTCCCTTGAAAGGTTTGGCAGTCGAAACAGAAGGCTTTTTATCACAGGACAAGAAATCAGCCCTCAACAACTTAACCGGCGGAAAAAAGATTTTTTTGAAAAATCCCTAAGCCCCGGGGTCACAATTTCAGCAAAAATCTGACTTTCGGGAATTCACTCAAAAATGCTGCCAAACGCTTGCAAATGCTCCCCTGAAAGGTTTGGCAGTCGAAACAGAAGGCTTTTTATCACAGAACAAGAAATCAGGCCTCAACAACTTTTGAAAAAATCCCTAAGCCCCGGGGTCACAATTTCAGCAAAAATCTGACTTTTGCCAATTCACTCAAAAATGCTGCCAAACGCTTGCAAATGATCCCTTGAAAGGTTTGGCAGTCGAAAGAGAAGGCTTTTTATCACAGGACAAGAAATCAGCCCTCAACAACTTAACCGGCGGAAAAAGATTTTTTTGAAAAATCCCTAAGCCCCGGGGTCACAATTTCAGCAAAAATCTGACTTTCGGGAATTCACTCAAAAATGCTGCCAAACGCTTGCAAATGCTCCCCTGAAAGGTTTGGCAGTCGAAACAGAAGGCTTTTTATCACAGAACAAGAAATCAGGCCTCAACAACTTTTGAAAAAATCCCTAAGCCCCGGGGTCACAATTTCAGCAAAAATCTGACTTTCGGGAATTCACTCAAAAATGCTGCCAAACGCTTGCAAATGCTCCCCTGAAAGGTTTGGCACTCGAAACAGAAGGCTTTTTATCACAGGACAAGAAATCAGCCCTCAACAACTTAACCGGCGGAAAAAAGATTTTTTTGAAAAATCCCTAAGCCCCGGGGTCACAATTTCAGCAAAAATCTGACTTTAGGGTATTCACTCAAAAATGCTGCCAAACGCTTGCAAATGCTCCCCTGAAAGTTTTGGCAGTCGAAACAGAAGGCTTTTTATCACAGGACAAGAAATCAGCCCTCAACAACTTTTGAAAAAATCTCTAAGCCCCGGGGTCACAATTTCAGCAAAAATCTGACTTTAGGGTATTCACTCAAAAATGCTGCAAATCGCTTGCAAATGCTCCCCTGAAAGGTTTGGCAGTCGAAACAGAAGGCTTTTTATCACAGGACAAGAAATCAGCCCTCAACAACTTAACCGGCGGAAAAAAGATTTTTTTGAAAAATCCCTAAGCCCCGGGGTCACAATTTCAGCAAAAATCTGACTTTCGGGAATTCACTCAAAAATGCTGCCAAACGCTTGCAAATGCTCCCCTGAAAGTTTTGGCAGTCGAAACAGAAGGCTTTTTATCACAGGACAAGAAATCAGCCCTCAACAACTTTTGAAAAAATCTCTAAGCCCCGGGGTCACAATTTCAGCAAAAATCTGACTTTAGGGTATTCACTCAAAAATGCTGCAAATCGCTTGCAAATGCTCCCCTGAAAGGTTTGGCAGTCGAAACAGAAGGCTTTTTATCACAGGACAAGAAATCAGCCCTCAACAACTTAACCGGCGGAAAAAAGATTTTTTTGAAAAATCCCTAAGCCCCGGGGTCACAATTTCAGCAAAAATCTGACTTTCGGGAATTCACTCAAAAATGCTGCCAAACGCTTGCAAATGCTCCCCTGAAAGTTTTGGCAGTCGAAACAGAAGGCTTTTTATCACAGAACAAGAAATCAGGCCTCAACAACTTTTGAAAAAATCCCTAAGCCCCGGGGTCACAATTTCAGCAAAAATCTGACTTTTGCCAATTCACTCAAAAATGCTGCCAAACGCTTGCAAATGATCCCTTGAAAGGTTTGGCAGTCGAAAGAGAAGGCTTTTTATCACAGGACAAGAAATCAGCCCTCAACAACTTAACCGGCGGAAAAAGATTCTTTTGAAAAATCCCTAAGCCCCGGGGTCACAATTTCAGCAAAAATCTGACTTTCGGGAATTCACTCAAAAATGCTGCCAAACGCTTGCAAATGCTCCCCTGAAAGGTTTGGCACTCGAAACAGAAGGCTTTTTATCACAGGACAAGAAATCAGCCCTCAACAACTTAACCGGCGGAAAAAAGATTTTTTTGAAAAATCCCTAAGCCCCGGGGTCACAATTTCAGAAAAAATCTGACTTTCGGGAATTCACCAAAAAATGCTGCCAAACACTTGCAAATGCTCCCCTGAAATGTTTGGCAGTCGAAACAGAAGGCTTTTTATCACAGGACAAGAAATCAGCCCTCAACAACTTAACCGGCGGAAAAAGTTTTTTTTGAAAAATCCCTAAGCCCCGGGGTCACAATTTCAGCAAAAATCTGACTTTCGGGAATTCACTCAAAAATGCTGCCAAACGCTTGCAAATGCTCCCCTGAAAGGTTTGGCAGTCGAAACAGAAGGCTATTTATCACAGAACAAGAAATCAGCCCTCAACAACTTTTGAAAAAATCTCTAAGCCCCGGGGTCACAATTTCAGCAAAAATCTGACTTTTGCCAATTCACTCAAAAATGCTGCAAATTGCTTGCAAATGCTCCCCTGAAAGTTTGGCAGTCGAAACAGAAGGCTTTTTATCACAGGACAAGAAATCAGCCCTCAACAACTTAACCGGCGGAAAAAGATTTTTTTGAAAAATCCCTAAGCCCCGGGGTCACAATTTCAGCAAAAATCTGACTTTCGGGAATTCACTCAAAAATGCTGCCAAACGCTTGCAAATGCTCCCCTGAAAGGTTTGGCACTCGAAACAGAAGGCTTTTTATCACAGGACAAGAAATCAGCCCTCAACAACTTAACCGGCGGAAAAAAGATTTTTTTGAAAAATCCCTAAGCCCCGGGGTCACAATTTCAGCAAAAATCTGACTTTCGGGAATTCACCAAAAAATGCTGCCAAACACTTGCAAATGCTCCCCTGAAATGTTTGGCAGTCGAAACAGAAGGCTTTTTATCACAGGACAAGAAATCAGCCCTCAACAACTTAACCGGCGGAAAAAGTTTTTTTTGAAAAATCCCTAAGCCCCGGGGTCACAATTTCAGCAAAAATCTGACTTTCGGGAATTCACTCAAAAATGCTGCCAAACGCTTGCAAATGCTCCCCTGAAAGGTTTGGCAGTCGAAACAGAAGGCTTTTTATCACAGAACAAGAAATCAGCCCTCAACAACTTTTGAAAAAATCCCTAAGCCCCGGGGTCACAATTTCAGCAAAAATCTGACTTTTGCCAATTCACTCAAAAATGCTGCCAATCGCTTGCAAATGCTCCCCTGAAAGTCTCGCAGTCGAAATAGAAGGCTTTTTATCACAGGACAAGAAATCAGCCCTCAACAACTTAACCGGCGGAAAAAGATTTTTTTGAAAAAATCCCTAAGCCCCGGGGTCACAATTTCAGCAAAAATCTGACTTTCGGGAATTCACTCAAAAATGCTGCCAAACGCTTGCAAATGCTCCCCTGAAAGGTTTGGCAGTCGAAACAGAAGGCTATTTATCACAGAACAAGAAATCAGCCCTCAACAACTTTTGAAAAAATCTCTAAGCCCCGGGGTCACAATTTCAGCAAAAATCTGACTTTTGCCAATTCACTCAAAAATGCTGCAAATTGCTTGCAAATGCTCCCCTGAAAGTTTGGCAGTCGAAACAGAAGGCTTTTTATCACAGGACAAGAAATCAGCCCTCAACAACTTAACCGGCGGAAAAAGATTTTTTTGAAAAATCCCTAAGCCCCGGGGTCACAATTTCAGCAAAAATCTGACTTTCGGGAATTCACTCAAAAATGCTGCCAAACGCTTGCAAATGCTCCCCTGAAAGGTTTGGCAGTCGAAACAGAAGGCTTTTTATCACAGAACAAGAAATCAGGCCTCAACAACTTTTGAAAAAATCCCTAAGCCCCGGGGTCACAATTTCAGCAAAAATCTGACTTTTGCCAATTCACTCAAAAATGCTGCCAAATGCTTGCAAATGCTCCCTTGAAAGGTTTGGCAGTCGAAACAGAAGGCTTTTTATCACAGGACAAGAAATCAGCCCTCAACAACTTAACCGGCGGAAAAAAGATTTTTTTGAAAAATCCCTAAGCCCCGGGGTCACAATTTCAGCAAAAATCTGACTTTCGGGAATTCACTCAAAAATGCTGCCAAACGCTTGCAAATGCTCCCCTGAAAGGTTTGGCACTCGAAACAGAAGGCTTTTTATCACAGGACAAGAAATCAGCCCTCAACAACTTAACCGGCGGAAAAAAGATTTTTTTGAAAAATCCCTAAGCCCCGGGGTCACAATTTCAGCAAAAATCTGACTTTTGCCAATTCACTCAAAAATGCTGCCAAACGCTTGCAAATGCTCCCTTGAAAGGTTTGGCAGTCGAAACAGAAGGCTTTTTATCACAGGACAAGAAATCAGCCCTCAACAACTTAACCGGCGGAAAAAGATTTTTTTGAAAAATCCCTAAGCCCCGGGGTCACAATTTCAGCAAAAATCTGACTTTCGGGAATTCACTCAAAAATGCTGCCAAACGCTTGCAAATGCTCCCCTGAAAGGTTTGGCAGTCGAAACAGAAGGCTTTTTATCACAGGACAAGAAATCAGCCCTCAACAACTTAACCGGCGGAAAAAGATTTTTTTGAAAAAACCCTAAGCCCCGGGGTCACAATTTCAGCAAAAATCTGACTTTCGGGAATTCACTCAAAAATGCTGCCAAACGCTTGCAAATGCTCCCCTGAAAGGTTTGGCAGTCGAAACAGAAGGCTTTTTATCACAGGACAAGAAATCAGCCCTCAACAACTTAACCGGCGGAAAAAGTTTTTTTTGAAAAATCCCTAAGCCCCGGGTTCACAATTTCAGCAAAAATCTGACTTTCGGGAATTCACTCAAAAATGCTGCCAAACGCTTGCAAATGCTCCCCTGAAAGGTTTGGCAGTCGAAACAGAAGGCTTTTTATCACAGAACAAGAAATCAGGCCTCAACAACTTTTGAAAGAATCCCTAAGCCCCGGGGTCACAATTTCAGCAAAAATCTGACTTTCGGGAATTCACTCAAAAATGCTGCCAAACGCTTGCAAATGCTCCCCTGAAAGGTTTGGCAGTCGAAACAGAAGGCTATTTATCACAGGACAAGAAATCAGCCCTCAACAACTTAACCGGCGGAAAAAAGATTTTTTTGAAAAATCCCTAAGCCCCGGGGTCACAATTTCAGCAAAAATCTGACTTTCGGGAATTCACTCAAAAATGCTGCCAAACGCTTGCAAATGCTCCCCTGAAAGGTTTGGCAGTCGAAACAGAAGGCTTTTTATCACAGGACAAGAAATCAGCCCTCAACAACTTAACCGGCGGAAAAAGATTTTTTTGAAAAATCCCTAAGCCCCGGGGTCACAATTTCAGCAAAAATCTGACTTTCGGGAATTCACTCAAAAATGCTGCCAAACGCTTGCAAATGCTCCCCTGAAAGGTTTGGCAGTCGAAACAGAAGGCTTTTTATCACAGAACAAGAAATCAGGCCTCAACAACTTTTGAAAAAATCCCTAAGCCCCGGGGTCACAATTTCAGCAAAAATCTGACTTTTGCCAATTCACTCAAAAATGCTGCCAAATGCTTGCAAATGCTCCCTTGAAAGGTTTGGCAGTCGAAACAGAAGGCTTTTTATCACAGGACAAGAAATCAGCCCTCAACAACTTAACCGGCGGAAAAAAGATTTTTTTGAAAAATCCCTAAGCCCCGGGGTCACAATTTCAGCAAAAATCTGACTTTCGGGAATTCACTCAAAAATGCTGCCAAACGCTTGCAAATGCTCCCCTGAAAGGTTTGGCACTCGAAACAGAAGGCTTTTTATCACAGGACAAGAAATCAGCCCTCAACAACTTAACCGGCGGAAAAAAGATTTTTTTGAAAAATCCCTAAGCCCCGGGGACACAATTTCAGCAAAAATCTGACTTTCGGGAATTCACCCAAAAGTGCTGCCAAACGCTTGCAAATGCTCCCCTGAAAGGTTTGGCACTCGAAACAGAAGGCTTTTTATCACAGGACAAGAAATCAGCCCTCAACAACTTAACCGGCGGAAAAAGATTTTTTTGAAAAATCCCTAAGCCCCGGGGTCACAATTTCAGCAAAAATCTGACTTTCGGGAATTCACTCAAAAATGCTGCCAATCGCTTGCAAATGCTCCCCTGAAAGGTTTGGCAGTCGAAACAGAAGGCTATTTATCACAGAACAAGAAATCAGCCCTCAACAACTTTTGAAAAAATCTCTAAGCCCCGGGGTCACAATTTCAGCAAAAATCTGACTTTTGCCAATTCACTCAAAAATGCTGCCAAACGCTTGCAAATGCTCCCTTGAAAGGTTTGGCAGTCGAAACAGAAGGCTTTTTATCACAGGACAAGAAATCAGCCCTCAACAACTTAACCGGCGGAAAAAGATTTTTTTGAAAAATCCCTAAGCCCCGGGGTCACAATTTCAGCAAAAATCTGACTTTCGGGAATTCACTCAAAAATGCTGCCAAACGCTTGCAAATGCTCCCCTGAAAGGTTTGGCAGTCGAAACAGAAGGCTATTTATCACAGAACAAGAAATCAGCCCTCAACAGCTTTTGAAAAAATCTCTAAGCCCCGGGGTCACAATTTCAGCAAAAATCTGACTTTTGCCAATTCACTCAAAAATGCTGCAAATTGCTTGCAAATGCTCCCCTGAAAGTTTGGCAGTTGAAACAGAAGGCTTTTTATCACAGGACAAGAAATCAGCCCTCAACAACTTAACCGGCGGAAAAAGATTTTTTTGAAAAATCCCTAAGCCCCGGGGTCACAATTTCAGCAAAAATCTGACTTTCGGGAATTCACTCAAAAATTCTGCCAAACGCTTGCAAATGCTCCCCTGAAAGGTTTGGCCGTCGAAACAGAAGGCTTTTTATCACAGGACAAGAAATCAGCCCTCAACAACTTAACCGGCGGATAAAGATTTTTTTGAAAAAATACCTAAGTCCTGGGGTCACAATTTCAGCAAAAATCTGACTTTCGGGAATTCACTCAAAAATGCTGCCAAACGCTTGCAAATGCTCCCCTGAAAGTTTTGGCAGTCGAAACAGAAGGCTTTTTATCACAGGACAAGAAATCAGCCCTCAACAACTTTTGAAAAAATCTCTAAGCCGCGGGGTCACAATTTCAGCAAAAATCTGACTTTTGCCAATTCACTCAAAAATGCTGCAAATCGCTTGCAAATGCTCCCCTGAAAGTTTGGCAGTCGAAACAGAAGGCTTTTTATCACAGGACAAGAAATCAGCCCTCAACAACTTAACCGGCGGAAAAAAGATTTTTTTGAAAAATCCCTAAGCCCCGGGGTCACAATTTCAGCAAAAATCTGACTTTCGGGAATTCACCCAAAAATGCTGCCAAACGCTTGCAAATGCTCCCCTGAAAGGTTTGGCAGTCGAAACAGAAGGCTTTTTATCACAGGACAAGAAATCAGCCCTCAACAACTTAACCGGCGGAAAAAGTTTTTTTTGAAAAATCCCTAAGCCCCGGGGTCACAATTTCAGCAAAAATCTGACTTTCGGGAATTCACTCAAAAATGCTGCCAAACGCTTGCAAATGCTCCCCTGAAAGGTTTGGCAGTCGAAACAGAAGGCTTTTTATCACAGGACAAGAAATCAGCCCTCAACAACTTAACCGGCGGAAAAAAGATTTTTTTGAAAAAATCTCTAAGCCCCGGGGTCACAATTTCAGCAAAAATCTGACTTTTGCCAATTCACTCAAAAATGCTGCAAATCGCTTGCAAATGCTCCCCTGAAAGTTTGGCAGTCGAAACAGAAGGCTTTTTATCACAGAACAAGAAATCAGCCCTCAACAACTTTTGAAAAAATCCCTAAGCCCCGGGGTCACAATTTCAGCAAAAATCTGACTTTTGCCAATTCACTCAAAAATGCTGCCAAACGCTTGCAAATGCTCCCCTGAAAGGTTTGGCAGTCGAAACAGAAGGCTTTTTATCACAGGACAAGAAATCAGCCCTCAACAACTTAACCGGCGGAAAAAGTTTTTTTTGAAAAATCCCTAAGCCCCGGGGTCACAATTTCAGCAAAAATCTGACTTTCGGGAATTCACTCAAAAATGCTGCCAAACGCTTGCAAACGCTCCCCTGAAAGGTTTGGCAGTCGAAACAGAAGGCTTTTTATCACAGAACAAGAAATCAGGCCTCAACAACCTTTGAAAAAATCCCTAAGCCCCGGGGTCACAATTTCAGCAAAAATCTGACTTTCGGGAATTCACTCAAAAATGCTGCCAAACGCTTGCAAATGCTCCCCTGAAAGGTTTGGCAGTCGAAACAGAAGGCTATTTATCACAGGACAAGAAATCAGCCCTCAACAACTTAACCGGCGGAAAAAAGATTTTTTTGAAAAATCCCTAAGCCCCGGGGTCACAATTTCAGCAAAAATCTGACTTTCGGGAATTCACTCAAAAATGCTGCCAAACGCTTGCAAATGCTCCCCTGAAAGGTTTGGCAGTCGAAACAGAAGGCTTTTTATCACAGGACAAGAAATCAGCCCTCAACAACTTAACCGGCAGAAAAAAGATTTTTTTGAAAAATCCCTAAGCCCCGGGGTCACAATTTCAGCAAAAATCTGACTTTCGGGAATTCACTCAAAAATGCTGCCAAACGCTTGCAAATGCTCCCCTGAAAGGTTTGGCAGTCGAAACAGAAGGCTTTTTATCACAGGACAAGAAATCAGCCCTCAACAACTTAACCGGCGGAAAAAGTTTTTTTTGAAAAATCCCTAAGCCCCGGGGTCACAATTTCAGCAAAAATCTGACTTTCGGGAATTCACTCAAAAATGCTGCCAAACGCTTGCAAATGCTCCCCTGAAAGGTTTGGCAGTCGAAACAGAAGGCTTTTTATCACAGAACAAGAAATCAGGCCTCAACAACCTTTGAAAAAATCCCTAAGCCCCGGGGTCACAATTTCAGCAAAAATCTGACTTTCGGGAATTCACTCAAAAATGCTGCCAAACGCTTGCAAATGCTCCCCTGAAAGGTTTGGCAGTCGAAACAGAAGGCTATTTATCACAGGACAAGAAATCAGCCCTCAACAACTTAACCGGCGGAAAAAAGATTTTTTTGAAAAATCCCTAAGCCCCGGGGTCACAATTTCAGCAAAAATCTGACTTTCGGGAATTCACTCAAAAATGCTGCCAAACGCTTGCAAATGCTCCCCTGAAAGGTTTGGCCGTCGAAACAGAAGGCTTTTTATCACAGGACAAGAAATCAGCCCTCAACAACTTAACCGGCGGATAAAGATTTTTTTGAAAAAATACCTAAGTCCTGGGGTCACAATTTCAGCAAAAATCTGACTTTCGGGAATTCACTCAAAAATGCTGCCAAACGCTTGCAAATGCTCCCCTGAAAGTTTTGGCAGTCGAAACAGAAGGCTTTTTATCACAGGACAAGAAATCAGCCCTCAACAACTTTTGAAAAAATCTCTAAGCCGCGGGGTCACAATTTCAGCAAAAATCTGACTTTTGCCAATTCACTCAAAAATGCTGCAAATCGCTTGCAAATGCTCCCCTGAAAGTTTGGCAGTCGAAACAGAAGGCTTTTTATCACAGGACAAGAAATCAGCCCTCAACAACTTAACCGGCGGAAAAAAGATTTTTTTGAAAAATCCCTAAGCCCCGGGGTCACAATTTCAGCAAAAATCTGACTTTCGGGAATTCACCCAAAAATGCTGCCAAACGCTTGCAAATGCTCCCCTGAAAGGTTTGGCAGTCGAAACAGAAGGCTTTTTATCACAGGACAAGAAATCAGCCCTCAACAACTTAACCGGCGGAAAAAGTTTTTTTTGAAAAATCCCTAAGCCCCGGGGTCACAATTTCAGCAAAAATCTGACTTTCGGGAATTCACTCAAAAATGCTGCCAAACGCTTGCAAATGCTCCCCTGAAAGGTTTGGCAGTCGAAACAGAAGGCTATTTATCACAGAACAAGAAATCAGCCCTCAACAGCTTTTGAAAAAATCTCTAAGCCCCGGGGTCACAATTTCAGCAAAAATCTGACTTTTGCCAATTCACTCAAAAATGCTGCAAATTGCTTGCAAATGCTCCCCTGAAAGTTTGGCAGTTGAAACAGAAGGCTTTTTATCACAGGACAAGAAATCAGCCCTCAACAACTTAACCGGCGGAAAAAGATTTTTTTGAAAAATCCCTAAGCCCCGGGGTCACAATTTCAGCAAAAATCTGACTTTTGCCAATTCACTCAAAAATGCTGCAAATTGCTTGCAAATGCTCCCCTGAAAGTTTGGCAGTCGAAACAGAAGGCTTTTTATCACAGGACAAGAAATCAGCCCTCAACAACTTAACCGGCGGAAAAAGATTTTTTTGAAAAATCCCTAAGCCCCGGGGTCACAATTTCAGCAAAAATCTGACTTTCGGGAATTCACTCAAAAATGCTGCCAAACGCTTGCAAATGCTCCCCTGAAAGGTTTGGCACTCGAAACAGAAGGCTTTTTATCACAGGACAAGAAATCAGCCCTCAACAACTTAACCGGCGGAAAAAAGATTTTTTTGAAAAATCCCTAAGCCCCGGGGTCACAATTTCAGCAAAAATCTGACTTTCGGGAATTCACCAAAAAATGCTGCCAAACACTTGCAAATGCTCCCCTGAAATGTTTGGCAGTCGAAACAGAAGGCTTTTTATCACAGGACAAGAAATCAGCCCTCAACAACTTAACCGGCGGAAAAAGTTTTTTTTGAAAAATCCCTAAGCCCCGGGGTCACAATTTCAGCAAAAATCTGACTTTCGGGAATTCACTCAAAAATGCTGCCAAACGCTTGCAAATGCTCCCCTGAAAGGTTTGGCAGTCGAAACAGAAGGCTTTTTATCACAGAACAAGAAATCAGCCCTCAACAACTTTTGAAAAAATCCCTAAGCCCCGGGGTCACAATTTCAGCAAAAATCTGACTTTTGCCAATTCACTCAAAAATGCTGCCAATCGCTTGCAAATGCTCCCCTGAAAGTCTCGCAGTCGAAATAGAAGGCTTTTTATCACAGGACAAGAAATCAGCCCTCAACAACTTAACCGGCGGAAAAAGATTTTTTTGAAAAAATCCCTAAGCCCCGGGGTCACAATTTCAGCAAAAATCTGACTTTCGGGAATTCACTCAAAAATGCTGCCAAACGCTTGCAAATGCTCCCCTGAAAGGTTTGGCAGTCGAAACAGAAGGCTATTTATCACAGAACAAGAAATCAGCCCTCAACAACTTTTGAAAAAATCTCTAAGCCCCGGGGTCACAATTTCAGCAAAAATCTGACTTTTGCCAATTCACTCAAAAATGCTGCAAATTGCTTGCAAATGCTCCCCTGAAAGTTTGGCAGTCGAAACAGAAGGCTTTTTATCACAGGACAAGAAATCAGCCCTCAACAACTTAACCGGCGGAAAAAGATTTTTTTGAAAAATCCCTAAGCCCCGGGGTCACAATTTCAGCAAAAATCTGACTTTCGGGAATTCACTCAAAAATGCTGCCAAACGCTTGCAAATGCTCCCCTGAAAGGTTTGGCAGTCGAAACAGAAGGCTTTTTATCACAGAACAAGAAATCAGGCCTCAACAACTTTTGAAAAAATCCCTAAGCCCCGGGGTCACAATTTCAGCAAAAATCTGACTTTTGCCAATTCACTCAAAAATGCTGCCAAATGCTTGCAAATGCTCCCTTGAAAGGTTTGGCAGTCGAAACAGAAGGCTTTTTATCACAGGACAAGAAATCAGCCCTCAACAACTTAACCGGCGGAAAAAAGATTTTTTTGAAAAATCCCTAAGCCCCGGGGTCACAATTTCAGCAAAAATCTGACTTTCGGGAATTCACTCAAAAATGCTGCCAAACGCTTGCAAATGCTCCCCTGAAAGGTTTGGCACTCGAAACAGAAGGCTTTTTATCACAGGACAAGAAATCAGCCCTCAACAACTTAACCGGCGGAAAAAAGATTTTTTTGAAAAATCCCTAAGCCCCGGGGTCACAATTTCAGCAAAAATCTGACTTTTGCCAATTCACTCAAAAATGCTGCCAAACGCTTGCAAATGCTCCCTTGAAAGGTTTGGCAGTCGAAACAGAAGGCTTTTTATCACAGGACAAGAAATCAGCCCTCAACAACTTAACCGGCGGAAAAAGATTTTTTTGAAAAATCCCTAAGCCCCGGGGTCACAATTTCAGCAAAAATCTGACTTTCGGGAATTCACTCAAAAATGCTGCCAAACGCTTGCAAATGCTCCCCTGAAAGGTTTGGCAGTCGAAACAGAAGGCTTTTTATCACAGGACAAGAAATCAGCCCTCAACAACTTAACCGGCGGAAAAAGATTTTTTTGAAAAAACCCTAAGCCCCGGGGTCACAATTTCAGCAAAAATCTGACTTTCGGGAATTCACTCAAAAATGCTGCCAAACGCTTGCAAATGCTCCCCTGAAAGGTTTGGCAGTCGAAACAGAAGGCTTTTTATCACAGGACAAGAAATCAGCCCTCAACAACTTAACCGGCGGAAAAAGTTTTTTTTGAAAAATCCCTAAGCCCCGGGTTCACAATTTCAGCAAAAATCTGACTTTCGGGAATTCACTCAAAAATGCTGCCAAACGCTTGCAAATGCTCCCCTGAAAGGTTTGGCAGTCGAAACAGAAGGCTTTTTATCACAGAACAAGAAATCAGGCCTCAACAACTTTTGAAAGAATCCCTAAGCCCCGGGGTCACAATTTCAGCAAAAATCTGACTTTCGGGAATTCACTCAAAAATGCTGCCAAACGCTTGCAAATGCTCCCCTGAAAGGTTTGGCCGTCGAAACAGAAGGCTTTTTATCACAGGACAAGAAATCAGCCCTCAACAACTTAACCGGCGGATAAAGATTTTTTTGAAAAAATACCTAAGTCCTGGGGTCACAATTTCAGCAAAAATCTGACTTTCGGGAATTCACTCAAAAATGCTGCCAAACGCTTGCAAATGCTCCCCTGAAAGTTTTGGCAGTCGAAACAGAAGGCTTTTTATCACAGGACAAGAAATCAGCCCTCAACAACTTTTGAAAAAATCTCTAAGCCGCGGGGTCACAATTTCAGCAAAAATCTGACTTTTGCCAATTCACTCAAAAATGCTGCAAATCGCTTGCAAATGCTCCCCTGAAAGTTTGGCAGTCGAAACAGAAGGCTTTTTATCACAGGACAAGAAATCAGCCCTCAACAACTTAACCGGCGGAAAAAAGATTTTTTTGAAAAATCCCTAAGCCCCGGGGTCACAATTTCAGCAAAAATCTGACTTTCGGGAATTCACCCAAAAATGCTGCCAAACGCTTGCAAATGCTCCCCTGAAAGGTTTGGCAGTCGAAACAGAAGGCTTTTTATCACAGGACAAGAAATCAGCCCTCAACAACTTAACCGGCGGAAAAAGATTTTTTTGAAAAATCCCTAAGCCCCGGGGTCACAATTTCAGCAAAAATCTGACTTTCGGGAATTCACTCAAAAATGCTGCCAAACGCTTGCAAATGCTCCCCTGAAAGGTTTGGCAGTCGAAACAGAAGGCTTTTTATCACAGAACAAGAAATCAGGCCTCAACAACTTTTGAAAAAATCCCTAAGCCCCGGGGTCACAATTTCAGCAAAAATCTGACTTTTGCCAATTCACTCAAAAATGCTGCCAAATGCTTGCAAATGCTCCCTTGAAAGGTTTGGCAGTCGAAACAGAAGGCTTTTTATCACAGGACAAGAAATCAGCCCTCAACAACTTAACCGGCGGAAAAAAGATTTTTTTGAAAAATCCCTAAGCCCCGGGGTCACAATTTCAGCAAAAATCTGACTTTCGGGAATTCACTCAAAAATGCTGCCAAACGCTTGCAAATGCTCCCCTGAAAGGTTTGGCACTCGAAACAGAAGGCTTTTTATCACAGGACAAGAAATCAGCCCTCAACAACTTAACCGGCGGAAAAAAATTTTTTTGAAAAATCCCTAAGCCCCGGGGACACAATTTCAGCAAAAATCTGACTTTCGGGAATTCACCCAAAAGTGCTGCCAAACGCTTGCAAATGCTCCCCTGAAAGGTTTGGCACTCGAAACAGAAGGCTTTTTATCACAGGACAAGAAATCAGCCCTCAACAACTTAACCGGCGGAAAAAGATTTTTTTGAAAAATCCCTAAGCCCCGGGGTCACAATTTCAGCAAAAATCTGACTTTCGGGAATTCACTCAAAAATGCTGCCAATCGCTTGCAAATGCTCCCCTGAAAGGTTTGGCAGTCGAAACAGAAGGCTATTTATCACAGAACAAGAAATCAGCCCTCAACAACTTTTGAAAAAATCTCTAAGCCCCGGGGTCACAATTTCAGCAAAAATCTGACTTTTGCCAATTCACTCAAAAATGCTGCCAAACGCTTGCAAATGCTCCCTTGAAAGGTTTGGCAGTCGAAACAGAAGGCTTTTTATCACAGGACAAGAAATCAGCCCTCAACAACTTAACCGGCGGAAAAAGATTTTTTTGAAAAATCCCTAAGCCCCGGGGTCACAATTTCAGCAAAAATCTGACTTTCGGGAATTCACTCAAAAATGCTGCCAAACGCTTGCAAATGCTCCCCTGAAAGGTTTGGCAGTCGAAACAGAAGGCTATTTATCACAGAACAAGAAATCAGCCCTCAACAGCTTTTGAAAAAATCTCTAAGCCCCGGGGTCACAATTTCAGCAAAAATCTGACTTTTGCCAATTCACTCAAAAATGCTGCAAATTGCTTGCAAATGCTCCCCTGAAAGTTTGGCAGTTGAAACAGAAGGCTTTTTATCACAGGACAAGAAATCAGCCCTCAACAACTTAACCGGCGGAAAAAGATTTTTTTGAAAAATCCCTAAGCCCCGGGGTCACAATTTCAGCAAAAATCTGACTTTCGGGAATTCACTCAAAAATTCTGCCAAACGCTTGCAAATGCTCCCCTGAAAGGTTTGGCCGTCGAAACAGAAGGCTTTTTATCACAGGACAAGAAATCAGCCCTCAACAACTTAACCGGCGGATAAAGATTTTTTTGAAAAAATACCTAAGTCCTGGGGTCACAATTTCAGCAAAAATCTGACTTTCGGGAATTCACTCAAAAATGCTGCCAAACGCTTGCAAATGCTCCCCTGAAAGTTTTGGCAGTCGAAACAGAAGGCTTTTTATCACAGGACAAGAAATCAGCCCTCAACAACTTTTGAAAAAATCTCTAAGCCGCGGGGTCACAATTTCAGCAAAAATCTGACTTTTGCCAATTCACTCAAAAATGCTGCAAATCGCTTGCAAATGCTCCCCTGAAAGTTTGGCAGTCGAAACAGAAGGCTTTTTATCACAGGACAAGAAATCAGCCCTCAACAACTTAACCGGCGGAAAAAAGATTTTTTTGAAAAATCCCTAAGCCCCGGGGTCACAATTTCAGCAAAAATCTGACTTTCGGGAATTCACCCAAAAATGCTGCCAAACGCTTGCAAATGCTCCCCTGAAAGGTTTGGCAGTCGAAACAGAAGGCTTTTTATCACAGGACAAGAAATCAGCCCTCAACAACTTAACCGGCGGAAAAAGTTTTTTTTGAAAAATCCCTAAGCCCCGGGGTCACAATTTCAGCAAAAATCTGACTTTCGGGAATTCACTCAAAAATGCTGCCAAACGCTTGCAAATGCTCCCCTGAAAGGTTTGGCAGTCGAAACAGAAGGCTTTTTATCACAGGACAAGAAATCAGCCCTCAACAACTTAACCGGCGGAAAAAAGATTTTTTTGAAAAAATCTCTAAGCCCCGGGGTCACAATTTCAGCAAAAATCTGACTTTTGCCAATTCACTCAAAAATGCTGCAAATCGCTTGCAAATGCTCCCCTGAAAGTTTGGCAGTCGAAACAGAAGGCTTTTTATCACAGAACAAGAAATCAGCCCTCAACAACTTTTGAAAAAATCCCTAAGCCCCGGGGTCACAATTTCAGCAAAAATCTGACTTTTGCCAATTCACTCAAAAATGCTGCCAAACGCTTGCAAATGCTCCCCTGAAAGGTTTGGCAGTCGAAACAGAAGGCTTTTTATCACAGGACAAGAAATCAGCCCTCAACAACTTAACCGGCGGAAAAAGTTTTTTTTGAAAAATCCCTAAGCCCCGGGGTCACAATTTCAGCAAAAATCTGACTTTCGGGAATTCACTCAAAAATGCTGCCAAACGCTTGCAAATGCTCCCCTGAAAGGTTTGGCAGTCGAAACAGAAGGCTTTTTATCACAGAACAAGAAATCAGGCCTCAACAACCTTTGAAAAAATCCCTAAGCCCCGGGGTCACAATTTCAGCAAAAATCTGACTTTCGGGAATTCACTCAAAAATGCTGCCAAACGCTTGCAAATGCTCCCCTGAAAGGTTTGGCAGTCGAAACAGAAGGCTATTTATCACAGGACAAGAAATCAGCCCTCAACAACTTAACCGGCGGAAAAAAGATTTTTTTGAAAAATCCCTAAGCCCCGGGGTCACAATTTCAGCAAAAATCTGACTTTCGGGAATTCACTCAAAAATGCTGCCAAACGCTTGCAAATGCTCCCCTGAAAGGTTTGGCAGTCGAAACAGAAGGCTTTTTATCACAGGACAAGAAATCAGCCCTCAACAACTTAACCGGCAGAAAAAAGATTTTTTTGAAAAATCCCTAAGCCCCGGGGTCACAATTTCAGCAAAAATCTGACTTTCGGGAATTCACTCAAAAATGCTGCCAAACGCTTGCAAATGCTCCCCTGAAAGGTTTGGCAGTCGAAACAGAAGGCTTTTTATCACAGGACAAGAAATCAGCCCTCAACAACTTAACCGGCGGAAAAAGTTTTTTTTGAAAAATCCCTAAGCCCCGGGGTCACAATTTCAGCAAAAATCTGACTTTCGGGAATTCACTCAAAAATGCTGCCAAACGCTTGCAAATGCTCCCCTGAAAGGTTTGGCAGTCGAAACAGAAGGCTTTTTATCACAGAACAAGAAATCAGGCCTCAACAACCTTTGAAAAAATCCCTAAGCCCCGGGGTCACAATTTCAGCAAAAATCTGACTTTCGGGAATTCACTCAAAAATGCTGCCAAACGCTTGCAAATGCTCCCCTGAAAGGTTTGGCAGTCGAAACAGAAGGCTATTTATCACAGGACAAGAAATCAGCCCTCAACAACTTAACCGGCGGAAAAAAGATTTTTTTGAAAAATCCCTAAGCCCCGGGGTCACAATTTCAGCAAAAATCTGACTTTCGGGAATTCACTCAAAAATGCTGCCAAACGCTTGCAAATGCTCCCCTGAAAGGTTTGGCCGTCGAAACAGAAGGCTTTTTATCACAGGACAAGAAATCAGCCCTCAACAACTTAACCGGCGGATAAAGATTTTTTTGAAAAAATACCTAAGTCCTGGGGTCACAATTTCAGCAAAAATCTGACTTTCGGGAATTCACTCAAAAATGCTGCCAAACGCTTGCAAATGCTCCCCTGAAAGTTTTGGCAGTCGAAACAGAAGGCTTTTTATCACAGGACAAGAAATCAGCCCTCAACAACTTTTGAAAAAATCTCTAAGCCGCGGGGTCACAATTTCAGCAAAAATCTGACTTTTGCCAATTCACTCAAAAATGCTGCAAATCGCTTGCAAATGCTCCCCTGAAAGTTTGGCAGTCGAAACAGAAGGCTTTTTATCACAGGACAAGAAATCAGCCCTCAACAACTTAACCGGCGGAAAAAAGATTTTTTTGAAAAATCCCTAAGCCCCGGGGTCACAATTTCAGCAAAAATCTGACTTTCGGGAATTCACCCAAAAATGCTGCCAAACGCTTGCAAATGCTCCCCTGAAAGGTTTGGCAGTCGAAACAGAAGGCTTTTTATCACAGGACAAGAAATCAGCCCTCAACAACTTAACCGGCGGAAAAAGTTTTTTTTGAAAAATCCCTAAGCCCCGGGGTCACAATTTCAGCAAAAATCTGACTTTCGGGAATTCACTCAAAAATGCTGCCAAACGCTTGCAAATGCTCCCCTGAAAGGTTTGGCAGTCGAAACAGAAGGCTATTTATCACAGAACAAGAAATCAGCCCTCAACAGCTTTTGAAAAAATCTCTAAGCCCCGGGGTCACAATTTCAGCAAAAATCTGACTTTTGCCAATTCACTCAAAAATGCTGCAAATTGCTTGCAAATGCTCCCCTGAAAGTTTGGCAGTTGAAACAGAAGGCTTTTTATCACAGGACAAGAAATCAGCCCTCAACAACTTAACCGGCGGAAAAAGATTTTTTGAAAAATCCCTAAGCCCCGGGGTCACAATTTCAGCAAAAATCTGACTTTCGGGAATTCACTCAAAAATTCTGCCAAACGCTTGCAAATGCTCCCCTGAAAGGTTTGGCAGTCGAAACAGAAGGCTTTTTATCACAGGACAAGAAATCAGCCCTCAACAACTTAACCGGCGGAAAAAGATTTTTTTGAAAAAACCCTAAGCCCCGGGGTCACAATTTCAGCAAAAATCTGACTTTCGGGAATTCACTCAAAAATGCTGCCAAACGCTTGCAAATGCTCCCCTGAAAGGTTTGGCAGTCGAAACAGAAGGCTTTTTATCACAGGACAAGAAATCAGCCCTCAACAACTTAACCGGCGGAAAAAGTTTTTTTTGAAAAATCCCTAAGCCCCGGGGTCACAATTTCAGCAAAAATCTGACTTTCGGGAATTCACTCAAAAATGCTGCCAAACGCTTGCAAATGCTCCCCTGAAATGTTTGGCAGTCGAAACAGAAGGCTTTTTATCACAGAACAAGAAATCAGGCCTCAACAACCTTTGAAAAAATCCCTAAGCCCCGGGGTCACAATTTCAGCAAAAATCTGACTTTCGGGAATTCACTCAAAAATGCTGCCAAACGCTTGCAAATGCTCCCCTGAAAGGTTTGGCAGTCGAAACAGAAGGCTATTTATCACAGGACAAGAAATCAGCCCTCAACAACTTAACCGGCGGAAAAAAGATTTTTTTGAAAAATCCCTAAGCCCCGGGGTCACAATTTCAGCAAAAATCTGACTTTCGGGAATTCACTCAAAAATGCTGCCAAACGCTTGCAAATGCTCCCCTGAAAGGTTTGGCCGTCGAAACAGAAGGCTTTTTATCACAGGACAAGAAATCAGCCCTCAACAACTTAACCGGCGGATAAAGATTTTTTTGAAAAAATACCTAAGTCCTGGGGTCACAATTTCAGCAAAAATCTGACTTTCAGGAATTCACTCAAAAATGCTGCCAAACGCTTGCAAATGCTCCCCTGAAAGTTTTGGCAGTCGAAACAGAAGGCTTTTTATCACAGGACAAGAAATCAGCCCTCAACAACTTTTGAAAAAATCTCTAAGCCGCGGGGTCACAATTTCAGCAAAAATCTGACTTTTGCCAATTCACTCAAAAATGCTGCAAATCGCTTGCAAATGCTCCCCTGAAAGTTTGGCAGTCGAAACAGAAGGCTTTTTATCACAGGACAAGAAATCAGCCCTCAACAACTTAACCGGCGGAAAAAAGATTTTTTTGAAAAATCCCTAAGCCCCGGGGTCACAATTTCAGCAAAAATCTGACTTTCGGGAATTCACCCAAAAATGCTGCCAAACGCTTGCAAATGCTCCCCTGAAAGGTTTGGCAGTCGAAACAGAAGGCTTTTTATCACAGGACAAGAAATCAGCCCTCAACAACTTAACCGGCGGAAAAAGTTTTTTTTGAAAAATCCCTAAGCCCCGGGGTCACAATTTCAGCAAAAATCTGACTTTCGGGAATTCACTCAAAAATGCTGCCAAACGCTTGCAAATGCTCCCCTGAAAGGTTTGGCAGTCGAAACAGAAGGCTTTTTATCACAGGACAAGAAATCAGCCCTCAACAACTTAACCGGCGGAAAAAAGATTTTTTTGAAAAATCCCTAAGCCCCGGGGTCACAATTTCAGCAAAAATCTGACTTTCGGGAATTCACTCAAAAATGCTGCCAAACGCTTGCAAATGCTCCCCTGAAAGGTTTGGCAGTCGAAACAGAAGGCTTTTTATCACAGGACAAGAAATCAGCCCTCAACAACTTAACCGGCGGAAAAAGATTTTTTTGAAAAATCCCTAAGCCCCGGGGTCACAATTTCAGCAAAAATCTGACTTTCGGGAATTCACTCAAAAATGCTGCCAAACGCTTGCAAATGCTCCCCTGAAAGGTTTGGCAGTCGAAACAGAAGGCTATTTATCACAGAACAAGAAATCAGCCCTCAACAACTTTTGAAAAAATCTCTAAGCCCCGGGGTCACAATTTCAGCAAAAATTTCTGTGCAAATCTACTTTGCCAAAAAATGCTGCAAATTGCTTGCAAATGCTCCCCTGAAAGTTTGGCAGTCGAAACAGAAGGCTTTTTATCACAGGACAAGAAATCAGCCCTCAACAACTTAACCGGCGGAAAAAGATTTTTTTGAAAAATCCCTAAGCCCCGGGGTCACAATTTCAGCAAAAATCTGACTTTCGGGAATTCACTCAAAAATGCTGCCAAACGCTTGCAAATGCTCCCCTGAAAGGTTTGGCAGTCGAAACAGAAGTTTTTATCACAGAACAAGAAATCAGGCCTCAACAACTTTTGAAAAAATCCCTAAGCCCCGGGGTCACAATTTCAGCAAAAATCTGACTTTTGCCAATTCACTCAAAAATGCTGCCAAACGCTTGCAAATGCTCCCTTGAAAGGTTTGGCAGTCGAAACAGAAGGCTTTTTATCACAGGACAAGAAATCAGCCCTCAACAACTTAACCGGCGGAAAAAAGATTTTTTTGAAAAATCCCTAAGCCCCGGGGTCACAATTTCAGCAAAAATCTGACTTTCGGGAATTCACTCAAAAATGCTGCCAAACGCTTGCAAATGCTCCCCTGAAAGGTTTGGCAGTCGAAACAGAAGGCTTTTTATCACAGGACAAGAAATCAGCCCTCAACAACTTAACCGGCAGAAAAAAGATTTTTTTGAAAAATCCCTAAGCCCCGGGGTCACAATTTCAGCAAAAATCTGACTTTCGGGAATTCACTCAAAAATGCTGCCAAACGCTTGCAAATGCTCCCCTGAAAGGTTTGGCAGTCGAAACAGAAGGCTTTTTATCACAGGACAAGAAATCAGCCCTCAACAACTTAACCGGCGGAAAAAGATTTTTTTGAAAAATCCCTAAGCCCCGGGGTCACAATTTCAGCAAAAATCTGACTTTCGGGAATTCACTCAAAAATGCTGCCAAACGCTTGCAAATGCTCCCCTGAAAGGTTTGGCAGTCGAAACAGAAGGCTTTTTATCACAGAACAAGAAATCAGCCCTCAACAACTTTTGAAAAAATCCCTAAGCCCCGGGGTCACAATTTCAGCAAAAATCTGAATTTTGCCAATTCACTCAAAAATGCTGCCAAACGCTTGCAAATGCTCCCTTGAAAGGTTTGGCAGTCGAAACAGAAGGCTTTTTATCACAGGACAAGAAATCAGCCCTCAACAACTTAACCGGCGGAAAAAGATTTTTTTGAAAAATCCCTAAGCCCCGGGGTCACAATTTCAGCAAAAATCTGACTTTCGGGAATTCACTCAAAAATGCTGCCAAACGCTTGCAAATGCTCCCCTGAAAGTTTTGGCAGTCGAAACAGAAGGCTTTTTATCACAGGACAAGAAATCAGCCCTCAACAACTTTTGAAAAAATCTCTAAGCCGCGGGGTCACAATTTCAGCAAAAATCTGACTTTCGGGAATTCACTCAAAAATGCTGCCAAACGCTTGCAAATGCTCCCTTGAAAGGTTTGGCAGTCGAAACAGAAGGCTTTTTATCACAGGACAAGAAATCAGCCCTCAACAACTTAACCGGCGGAAAAAGATTTTTTTGAAAAATCCCTAAGCCCCGGGGTCACAATTTCAGCAAAAATCTGACTTTCGGGAATTCACTCAAAAATGCTGCCAAACGCTTGCAAATGCTCCCCTGAAAGGTTTGGCATTCGAAACAGAAGGCTATTTATCACAGGACAAGAAATCAGCCCTCAACAACTTAACCGGCGGAAAAAAGATTTTTTTGAAAAATCCCTAAGCCCCGGGGTCACAATTTCAGCAAAAATCTGACTTTCGGGAATTCACTCAAAAATGCTGCCAAACGCTTGCAAATGCTCCCCTGAAAGGTTTGGCAGTCGAAACAGAAGGCTTTTTATCACAGAACAAGAAATCAGGCCTCAACAACTTTTGAAAAAATCCCTAAGCCCCGGGGTCACAATTTCAGCAAAAATCTGACTTTTGCCAATTCACTCAAAAATGCTGCCAAACGCTTGCAAATGCTCCCTTGAAAGGTTTGGCAGTCGAAACAGAAGGCTTTTTATCACAGGACAAGAAAACAGCCCTCAACAACTTAACCGGCGGAAAAAAGATTTTTTTGAAAAATCCCTAAGCCCCGGGGTCACAATTTCAGCAAAAATCTGACTTTCGGGAATTCACTCAAAAATGCTGCCAAACGCTTGCAAATGCTCCCCTGAAAGGTTTGGCAGTCGAAACAGAAGGCTTTTTATCACAGGACAAGAAATCAGCCCTCAACAACTTAACCGGCAGAAAAAAGATTTTTTTGAAAAATCCCTAAGCCCCGGGGTCACAATTTCAGCAAAAATCTGACTTTCGGGAATTCACCCAAAAATGCTGCCAAACGCTTGCAAATGCTCCCCTGAAAGGTTTGGCAGTCGAAACAGAAGGCTTTTTATCACAGGACAAGAAATCAGCCCTCAACAACTTAACCGGCGGAAAAAGTTTTTTTGAAAAATCCCTAAGCCCCGGGGTCACAATTTCAGCAAAAATCTGACTTTCGGGAATTCACTCAAAAATGCTGCCAAACGCTTGCAAATGCTCCCCTGAAAGGTTTGGCAGTCGAAACAGAAGGCTATTTATCACAGAACAAGAAATCAGCCCTCAACAGCTTTTGAAAAAATCTCTAAGCCCCGGGGTCACAATTTCAGCAAAAATCTGACTTTTGCCAATTCACTCAAAAATGCTGCAAATTGCTTGCAAATGCTCCCCTGAAAGTTTGGCAGTTGAAACAGAAGGCTTTTTATCACAGGACAAGAAATCAGCCCTCAACAACTTAACCGGCGGAAAAAAGATTTTTTTGAAAAATCCCTAAGCCCCGGGGTCACAATTTCAGAAAAAATCTGACTTTCGGGAATTCACTCAAAAATTCTGCCAAACGCTTGCAAATGCTCCCCTGAAAGGTTTGGCAGTCGAAACAGAAGGCTTTTTATCACAGGACAAGAAATCAGCCCTCAACAACTTAACCGGCGGAAAAAGATTTTTTTGAAAAATCCCTAAGCCCCGGGGTCACAATTTCAGCAAAAATCTGACTTTCGGGAATTCACTCAAAAATGCTGCCAAACGCTTGCAAATGCTCCCCTGAAAGGTTTGGCAGTCGAAACAGAAGGCTTTTTATCACAGGACAAGAAATCAGCCCTCAACAACTTAACCGGCGGAAAAAGATTTTTTTGAAAAATCCCTAAGCCCCGGGGTCACAATTTCAGCAAAAATCTGACTTTCGGGAATTCACTCAAAAATGCTGCCAAACGCTTGCAAATGCTCCCCTGAAAGGTTTGGCAGTCGAAACAGAAGGCTTTTTATCACAGGACAAGAAATCAGCCCTCAACAACTTAACCGGCGGAAAAAGTTTTTTTTGAAAAATCCCTAAGCCCCGGGGTCACAATTTCAGCAAAAATCTGACTTTCGGGAATTCACTCAAAAATGCTGCCAAACGCTTGCAAATGCTCCCCTGAAAGGTTTGGCAGTCGAAACAGAAGGCTTTTTATCACAGAACAAGAAATCAGGCCTCAACAACTTTTGAAAGAATCCCTAAGCCCCGGGGTCACAATTTCAGCAAAAATCTGACTTTCGGGAATTCACTCAAAAATGCTGCCAAACGCTTGCAAATGCTCCCTTGAAAGGTTTGGCAGTCGAAACAGAAGGCTTTTTATCACAGGACAAGAAATCAGCCCTCAACAACTTAACCGGCGGAAAAAGATTTTTTTGAAAAATCCCTAAGCCCCGGGGTCACAATTTCAGCAAAAATCTGACTTTCGGGAATTCACTCAAAAATGCTGCCAAACGCTTGCAAATGCTCCCCTGAAAGTTTGGCAGTTGAAACAGAAGGCTTTTTATCACAGGACAAGAAATCAGCCCTCAACAACTTAACCGGCGGAAAAAGATTTTTTTGAAAAATCCCTAAGCCCCGGGGTCACAATTTCAGCAAAAATCTGACTTTCGGGAATTCACTCAAAAATTCTGCCAAACGCTTGCAAATGCTCCCCTGAAAGGTTTGGCAGTCGAAACAGAAGGCGTTTTATCACAGGACAAGAAATCAGCCCTCAACAACTTAACCGGCGGAAAAAGATTTTTTTGAAAAATCCCTAAGCCCCGGGGTCACAATTTCAGCAAAAATCTGACTTTCGGGAATTCACTCAAAAATGCTGCCAAACGCTTGCAAATGCTCCCCTGAAAGGTTTGGCAGTCGAAACAGAAGGCTTTTTATCACAGGACAAGAAATCAGCCCTCAACAACTTAACCGGCGGAAAAAGTTTTTTTTGAAAAATCCCTAAGCCCCGGGGTCACAATTTCAGCAAAAATCTGACTTTCGGGAATTCACTCAAAAATGCTGCCAAACGCTTGCAAATGCTCCCCTGAAAGGTTTGGCAGTCGAAACAGAAGGCTTTTTATCACAGAACAAGAAATCAGGCCTCAACAACTTTTGAAAGAATCCCTAAGCCCCGGGGTCACAATTTCAGCAAAAATCTGACTTTCGGGAATTCACTCAAAAATGCTGCCAAACGCTTGCAAATGCTCCCTTGAAAGGTTTGGCAGTCGAAACAGAAGGCTTTTTATCACAGGACAAGAAATCAGCCCTCAACAACTTAACCGGCGGAAAAAGATTTTTTTGAAAAATCCCTAAGCCCCGGGGTCACAATTTCAGCAAAAATCTGACTTTCGGGAATTCACTCAAAAATGCTGCCAAACGCTTGCAAATGCTCCCCTGAAAGGTTTGGCAGTCGAAACAGAAGGCTATTTATCACAGGACAAGAAATCAGCCCTCAACAACTTAACCGGCGGATAGAGATTTTTTTGAAAAATCCCTAAGCCCCGGGGTCACAATTTCAGCAAAAATCTGACTTTCGGGAATTCACTCAAAAATGCTGCCAAACGCTTGCAAATGCTCCCCTGAAAGGTTTGGCAGTCGAAACAGAAGGCTTTTTATCACAGAACAAGAAATCAGGCCTCAACAACTTTTGAAAAAATCCCTAAGCCCCGGGGTCACAATTTCAGCAAAAATCTGACTTTTGCCAATTCACTCAAAAATGCTGCCAAACGCTTGCAAATGCTCCCTTGAAAGGTTTGGCAGTCGAAACAGAAGGCTTTTTATCACAGGACAAGAAATCAGCCCTCAACAACTTAACCGGCGGAAAAAAGATTTTTTTGAAAAATCCCTAAGCCCCGGGGTCACAATTTCAGCAAAAATCTGACTTTCGGGAATTCACTCAAAAATGCTGCCAAACGCTTGCAAATGCTCCCCTGAAAGGTTTGGCAGTCGAAACAGAAGGCTTTTTATCACAGGACAAGAAATCAGCCCTCAACAACTTAACCGGCAGAAAAAAGATTTTTTTGAAAAATCCCTAAGCCCCGGGGTCACAATTTCAGCAAAAATCTGACTTTCGGGAATTCACCCAAAAATGCTGCCAAACGCTTGCAAATGCTCCCCTGAAAGGTTTGGCAGTCGAAACAGAAGGCTTTTTATCACAGGACAAGAAATCAGCCCTCAACAACTTAACCGGCGGAAAAAGTTTTTTTTGAAAAATCCCTAAGCCCCGGGGTCACAATTTCAGCAAAAATCTGACTTTCGGGAATTCACTCAAAAATGCTGCCAAACGCTTGCAAATGCTCCCCTGAAAGGTTTGGCAGTCGAAACAGAAGGCTATTTATCACAGAACAAGAAATCAGCCCTCAACAGCTTTTGAAAAAATCTCTAAGCCCCGGGGTCACAATTTCAGCAAAAATCTGACTTTTGCCAATTCACTCAAAAATGCTGCAAATTGCTTGCAAATGCTCCCCTGAAAGTTTGGCAGTTGAAACAGAAGGCTTTTTATCACAGGACAAGAAATCAGCCCTCAACAACTTAACCGGCGGAAAAAAGATTTTTTTGAAAAATCCCTAAGCCCCGGGGTCACAATTTCAGCAAAAATCTGACTTTCGGGAATTCACTCAAAAATTCTGCCAAACGCTTGCAAATGCTCCCCTGAAAGGTTTGGCAGTCGAAACAGAAGGCTTTTTATCACAGGACAAGAAATCAGCCCTCAACAACTTAACCGGCGGAAAAAGATTTTTTTGAAAAATCCCTAAGCCCCGGGGTCACAATTTCAGCAAAAATCTGACTTTCGGGAATTCACTCAAAAATGCTGCCAAACGCTTGCAAATGCTCCCCTGAAAGGTTTGGCAGTCGAAACAGAAGGCTTTTTATCACAGGACAAGAAATCAGCCCTCAACAACTTAACCGGCGGAAAAAGTTTTTTTTGAAAAATCCCTAAGCCCCGGGGTCACAATTTCAGCAAAAATCTGACTTTCGGGAATTCACTCAAAAATGCTGCCAAACGCTTGCAAATGCTCCCCTGAAAGGTTTGGCAGTCGAAACAGAAGGCTTTTTATCACAGGACAAGAAATCAGCCCTCAACAACTTAACCGGCGGAAAAAGATTTTTTTGAAAAATCCCTAAGCCCCGGGGTCACAATTTCAGCAAAAATCTGACTTTCGGGAATTCACTCAAAAATGCTGCCAAACGCTTGCAAATGCTCCCCTGAAAGGTTTGGCAGTCGAAACAGAAGGCTTTTTATCACAGAACAAGAAATCAGCCCTCAACAACTTTTGAAAAAATCCCTAAGCCCCGGGCTCACAATTTCAGCAAAAATCTGAATTTTGCCAATTCACTCAAAAATGCTGCCAAACGCTTGCAAATGCTCCCTTGAAAGGTTTGGCAGTCGAAACAGAAGGCTTTTTATCACAGGACAAGAAATCAGCCCTCAACAACTTAACCGGCGGAAAAAGATTTTTTTGAAAAATCCCTAAGCCCCGGGGTCACAATTTCAGCAAAAATCTGACTTTCGGGAATTCACTCAAAAATGCTGCCAAACGCTTGCAAATGCTCCCCTGAAAGGTTTGGCAGTCGAAACAGAAGGCTATTTATCACAGGACAAGAAATCAGCCCTCAACAACTTAACCGGCGGAAAAAAGATTTTTTTGAAAAATCCCTAAGCCCCGGGGTCACAATTTCAGCAAAAATCTGACTTTCGGGAATTCACTCAAAAATGCTGCCAAACGCTTGCAAATGCTCCCCTGAAAGGTTTGGCAGTCGAAACAGAAGGCTTTTTATCACAGGACAAGAAATCAGCCCTCAACAACTTAACCGGCAGAAAAAAGATTTTTTTGAAAAATCCCTAAGCCCCGGGGTCACAATTTCAGCAAAAATCTGACTTTCGGGAATTCACCCAAAAATGCTGCCAAACGCTTGCAAATGCTCCCCTGAAAGGTTTGGCAGTCGAAACAGAAGGCTTTTTATCACAGGACAAGAAATCAGCCCTCAACAACTTAACCGGCGGAAAAAGTTTTTTTTGAAAAATCCCTAAGCCCCGGGGTCACAATTTCAGCAAAAATCTGACTTTCGGGAATTCACTCAAAAATGCTGCCAAACGCTTGCAAATGCTCCCCTGAAAGGTTTTGCAGTCGAAACAGAAGGCTATTTATCACAGAACAAGAAATCAGCCCTCAACAGCTTTTGAAAAAATCTCTAAGCCCCGGGGTCACAATTTCAGCAAAAATCTGACTTTTGCCAATTCACTCAAAAATGCTGCAAATTGCTTGCAAATGCTCCCCTGAAAGTTTGGCAGTTGAAACAGAAGGCTTTTTATCACAGGACAAGAAATCAGCCCTCAACAACTTAACCGGCGGAAAAAAGATTTTTTTGAAAAATCCCTAAGCCCCGGGGTCACAATTTCAGCAAAAATCTGACTTTCGGGAATTCACTCAAAAATTCTGCCAAACGCTTGCAAATGCTCCCCTGAAAGGTTTGGCAGTCGAAACAGAAGGCTTTTTATCACAGGACAAGAAATCAGCCCTCAACAACTTAACCGGCGGAAAAAGATTTTTTTGAAAAATCCCTAAGCCCCGGGGTCACAATTTCAGCAAAAATCTGACTTTCGGGAATTCACTCAAAAATGCTGCCAAACGCTTGCAAATGCTCCCCTGAAAGGTTTGGCAGTCGAAACAGAAGGCTTTTTATCACAGGACAAGAAATCAGCCCTCAACAACTTAACCGGCGGAAAAAGTTTTTTTTGAAAAATCCCTAAGCCCCGGGGTCACAATTTCAGCAAAAATCTGACTTTCGGGAATTCACTCAAAAATGCTGCCAAACGCTTGCAAATGCTCCCCTGAAAGGTTTGGCAGTCGAAACAGAAGGCTTTTTATCACAGGACAAGAAATCAGCCCTCAACAACTTAACCGGCGGAAAAAGATTTTTTTGAAAAATCCCTAAGCCCCGGGGTCACAATTTCAGCAAAAATCTGACTTTCGGGAATTCACTCAAAAATGCTGCCAAACGCTTGCAAATGCTCCCCTGAAAGGTTTGGCAGTCGAAACAGAAGGCTTTTTATCACAGAACAAGAAATCAGCCCTCAACAACTTTTGAAAAAATCCCTAAGCCCCGGGCTCACAATTTCAGCAAAAATCTGAATTTTGCCAATTCACTCAAAAATGCTGCCAAACGCTTGCAAATGCTCCCTTGAAAGGTTTGGCAGTCGAAACAGAAGGCTTTTTATCACAGGACAAGAAATCAGCCCTCAACAACTTAACCGGCGGAAAAAGATTTTTTTGAAAAATCCCTAAGCCCCGGGGTCACAATTTCAGCAAAAATCTGACTTTCGGGAATTCACTCAAAAATGCTGCCAAACGCTTGCAAATGCTCCCCTGAAAGGTTTGGCAGTCGAAACAGAAGGCTATTTATCACAGGACAAGAAATCAGCCCTCAACAACTTAACCGGCGGAAAAAAGATTTTTTTGAAAAATCCCTAAGCCCCGGGGTCACAATTTCAGCAAAAATCTGACTTTCGGGAATTCACTCAAAAATGCTGCCAAACGCTTGCAAATGCTCCCCTGAAAGGTTTGGCCGTCGAAACAGAAGGCTTTTTATCACAGGACAAGAAATCAGCCCTCAACAACTTAACTGGCGGATAAAGATTTTTTTGAAAAAATACCTAAGTCCTGGGGTCACAATTTCAGCAAAAATCTGACTTTCGGGAATTCACTCAAAAATGCTGCCAAACGCTTGCAAATGCTCCCCTGAAAGTTTTGGCAGTCGAAACAGAAGGCTTTTTATCACAGGACAAGAAATCAGCCCTCAACAACTTTTGAAAAAATCTCTAAGCCCCGGGGTCACAATTTCAGCAAAAATCTGACTTTTGCCAATTCACTCAAAAATGCTGCAAATCGCTTGCAAATGCTCCCCTGAAAGTTTGGCAGTCGAAACAGAAGGCTTTGTATCACAGGACAAGAAATCAGCCCTCAACAAATTAACCACCGGAAAAAGATTTTTTTGAAAAATCCCTAAGCCCCGGGGTCACAATTTCAGCAAAAATCTGACTTTCGGGAATTCACTCAAAAATGCTGCCAAACGCTTGCAAATGCTCCCCTGAAAGGTTTGGCAGTCGAAACAGAAGGCTATTTATCACAGAACAAGAAATCAGCCCTCAACAACTTTTGAAAAAATCCCTAAGCCCCGGGGTCACAATTTCAGCAAAAATCTGACTTTTGCCAATTCACTCAAAAATGCTGCCAAACGCTTGCAAATGCTCCCTTGAAAGGTTTGGCAGTCGAAACAGAAGGCTTTTTATCACAGGACAAGAAATCAGCCCTCAACAACTTAACCGGCGGAAAAAGATTTTTTTGAAAAATCCCTAAGCCCCGGGGTCACAATTTCAGCAAAAATCTGACTTTCGGGAATTCACTCAAAAATCCTGCCAAACGCTTGCAAATGCTCCCCTGAAACGTTTGGCAGTCTAAAGAGAAGCCTTTTTATCACAGGACAAGAAATCAGCCCTCAACAACTTAACCGGCGGAAAAAGATTTTTTTGAAAAATCCCTAAGCCCCGGGGTCACAATTTCAGCAAAAAACTGACTTTCGGGAATTCACTCAAAAATGCTGCCAAACGCTTGCAAATGCTCCCCTGAAAGGTTTGGCAGTCGAAACAGAAGGCTTTTTATCACAGGACAAGAAATCAGCCCTCAACAACTTAACCGGCGGAAAAAGATTTTTTTGAAAAAATCCCTAAGCCCCGGGGTCACAATTTCAGCAAAAATCTGACTTTCGGGAATTCACTCAAAAATGCTGCCAAACGCTTGCAAATGCTCCCCTGAAAGTTTTGGCAGTCGAAACAGAAGGCTTTTTATCACAGAACAAGAAATCAGCCCTCAACAACTTTTGAAAAAATCCCTAAGCCCCGGGGTCACAATTTCAGCAAAAATTTGACTTTTGCCAATTCACTCAAAATTGCTGCCAATCGCATGCAAATGCTCCCCTGAGAGTTTTGGCAGTCGAAACAGAAGGCTTTTTATCACAGGACAAGAAATCAGCCCTCAACAACTTTTCAAAAAATCCCTAAGCCCCGGGGTCACAATTTCAGCAAAAATCTGACTTTTGCCAATTCACTCAAAAATGCTGCCAAACGCTTGCAAATGCTCCCCTGAAAGTTTTGGCAGTCGAAACAGAAGGCTTTTTATCACAGGACAAGAAATCAGCCCTCAACAACTTTTGAAAAAATCTGTAAGCCCCGGGGTCACAATTTCAGCAAAAATCTGACTTTTGCCAATTCACTCAAAAATGCTGCAAATCGCTTGCAAATGGTCCCCTGAAAGTTTGGCAGTCGAAACAGAAGGCTTTTTATCACAGGACAAGAAATCAGCCCTCAACAACTTAACCGGCGGAAAAAGATTTTTTTGAAAAATCCCTAAGCCCCGGGGTCACAATTTCAGCAAAAATCTGACTTTCGGGAATTCACTCAAAAATGCTGCCAAACGCTTGCAAATGCTCCCCTGAAAGGTTTGGCAGTCGAAACAGAAGGCTTTTTATCACAGGACAAGAAATCAGCCCTCAACAACTTAACCGGCGGAAAAAGATTTTTTTGAAAAATCCCTAAGCCCCGGGGTCACAATTTCAGCAAAAATCTGACTTTCGGGAATTCACTCAAAAATGCTGCCAAACGCTTGCAAATGCTCCCCTGAAAGGTTTGGCAGTCGAAACAGAAGGCTTTTTAGCACAGAACAAGAAATCAGCCCTCAACAACTTTTGAAAAAATCCCTAAGCCCCGGGGTCACAATTTCAGCAAAAATTTGACTTTTGCCAATTCACTCAAAATTGCTGCCAATCGCTTGCAAATGCTCCCCTGAAAGTTTTGGCAGTCGAAACAGAAGGCTTTTTATTACAGGTCAAGAAATCAGCCCTCAACAACTTTTGAAAAAATCCCTAAGCCCCGGGGTCACTATTTCAGCAAAAATCTGACTTTCGGGAATTCACTCAAAAATGCTGCCAAACGCTTGCAAATGCTCCCCTGAAAGGTTTGGCAGTCGAAACAGAAGGCTTTTTAGCACAGAACAAGAAATCAGCCCTCAACAACTTTTGAAAAAATCCCTAAGCCCCGGGGTCACAATTTCAGCAAAAATTTGACTTTTGCCAATTCACTCAAAATTGCTGCCAATCGCTTGCAAATGCTCCCCTGAAAGTTTTGGCAGTCGAAACAGAAGTCTTTTTATCACAGGACAAGAAATCAGCCCTCAACAACTTTTGAAAAAATCCCTAAGCCCCAGGGTCACAATTTCAGCAAAAATCTGACTTTTGCCAATTCACTGAAAAATGCTGCCAAACGCTTCCAAATGCTCCCCAGAAAGTTTTGGCAGTCGAAACAGAAGGCTTTTTATCACAGGACAAGAAATCAGCCCTTAAAAACTGAACAGGCGGAAAAAGATTTTTTTGAAAAAATCCCTAAGCCCCGGGGTCACAATTTCAGCAAAAATCTGACTTTCAGGAATTCAGTCAAACATGGTGCCAAACGGTTGCAAATGCTCCCCTGAAAGTTTTGGCAGTCGAAACAGAAGGCTTTTTATCACAGGACAAGAAATCAGCCCTCAACAACTTTTGAAAAAATCCCTAAGCCCCGGGGACACAATTTCAGCAAAAATCTGACTTTTGCCAATTCACTCAAAAGTGCTGCCAATCGCTTGCAAATGCTCCCTTGAAAGGTTTGGCAGTCGAAACAGAAGGCTTTTTATCACAGGACAAGAAATCAGCCCTCAACATCTTATCTGGCAGAAAAAGATTTTTTTGAAAAAATCCCTAAGCCCTGGGGTCACAATTTCAGCAAAAATCTGACTTTCGGGAATTCAGTCAAATACGGTGCCGAACGGTTGCAAATGCTCCCCTGAAAGGATTGGCAGTCGAAACAGAAGGCTTTTTATCACAGGACAAGAAATCAGCCCTCAAAAACTTTACTGGCGGAAAAAAGATTTTTTTTGCAAAAATTCCTCAGCCCCGGGGTCACAATTTCAGCAAAAATCTGACTTTTGCCAATTCACTCAAAAACAGTGCCATACGCTTGCAAATGCTCCCCTGAAAGGTTTGGCAGTCGAAACAGAAGGCTTTTTATCACAGGACAAGTAATCAGCACTCAACAACTTTTGAAAAAATCCCTAAGCCCCGGGGTCACAATTTCAGCAAAAATTTGACTTTTGCCAATTCACTCAAAAATGCTGCCAATCGCTTGCAAATACTCCCCTGAAAGGTTTGGCAGTCGAAACAGAAGGCTTTTTATCACAGGACAAGAAATCAGCCCTCAACAACTTAACCGGCGGAAAAAGATTTTTTTGAAAAATCCCTAAGCCCCGGGGTCACAATTTCAGCAAAAATCTGACTTTCGGGAATTCACTCAAAAATGCTGCCAAACGCTTGCAAATGCTCCCCTGAAAGGTTTGGCAGTCGAAACAGAAGGCTTTTTATCACAGGACAAGAAATCAGCCCTCAACAACTTAACCGGCGGAAAAAGATTTTTTTGAAAAATCCCTAAGCCCCGGGGTCACAATTTCAGCAAAAATCTGACTTTCGGGAATTCACTCAAAAATGCTGCCAAACGCTTGCAAATGCTCCCCTGAAAGGTTTGGCAGTCGAAACAGAAGGCTTTTTATCACAGAACAAGAAATCAGGCCTCAACAACTTTTGAAAGAATCCCTAAGCCCCGGGGTCACAATTTCAGCAAAAATCTGACTTTCGGGAATTCACTCAAAAATGCTGCCAAACGCTTGCAAATGCTCCCCTGAAAGGTTTGGCAGTCGAAACAGAAGGCTTTTTATCACAGGACAAGAAATCAGCCCTCAACAACTTAACCGGCGGAAAAAGATTTTTTTGAAAAATCCCTAAGCCCCGGGGTCACAATTTCAGCAAAAATCTGACTTTCGGGAATTCACTCAAAAATGCTGCCAAACGCTTGCAAATGCTCCCCTGAAAGGTTTGGCAGTCGAAACAGAAGGCTTTTTATCACAGGACAAGAAATCAGCCCTCAACAACTTAACCGGCGGAAAAAAGATTTTTTTGAAAAATCCCTAAGCCCCGGGGTCACAATTTCAGCAAAAATCTGACTTTCGGGAATTCACTCAAAAATGCTGCCAAACGCTTGCAAATGCTCCCCTGAAAGGTTTGGCCGTCGAAACAGAAGGCTTTTTATCACAGGACAAGAAATCAGCCCTCAACAACTTAACCGGCGGATAAAGATTTTTTTGAAAAAATACCTAAGTCCTGGGGTCACAATTTCAGCAAAAATCTGACTTTCGGGAATTCACTCAAAAATGCTGCCAAACGCTTGCAAATGCTCCCCTGAAAGTTTTGGCAGTCGAAACAGAAGGCTTTTTATCACAGGACAAGAAATCAGCCCTCAACAACTTTTGAAAAAATCTCTAAGCCGCGGGGTCACAATTTCAGCAAAAATCTGACTTTTGCCAATTCACTCAAAAATGCTGCAAATCGCTTGCAAATGCTCCCCTCAAAGTTTGGCAGTCGAAACAGAAGGCTTTTTATCACAGGAGAAGAAATCATTCCTCAACAAATTAACCACCGGAAAAAGATTTTTTTGAAAAATCCCTAAGCCCCGGGGTCACAATTTCAGCAAAAATCTGACTTTCGGGAATTCACTCAAAAATGCTGCCAAACGCTTGCAAATGCTCCCCTGAAAGGTTTGGCCGTCGAAACAGAAGGCTTTTTATCACAGGACAAGAAATCAGCCCTCAACAACTTAACCGGCGGATAAAGATTTTTTTGAAAAAATACCTAAGTCCTGGGGTCACAATTTTAGCAAAAATCTGACTTTCGGGAATTCACTCAAAAATGCTGCCAAACGCTTGCAAATGCTCCCCTGAAAGTTTTGGCAGTCGAAACTGAAGGCTTTTTATCACAGAACAAGAAATCAGCCCTCAACACCTTTTGAAAAAATCCCTAAGCCCCGGGGTCACAATTTCAGCAAAAATCTGACTTTCGGGAATTCACTCAAAAATGCTGCCAAACGCTTGCAAATCCTCCCCTGAAAGGTTTGGCAGTCGAAAAAGAAGGCTTTTTATCACAGAACAAGAAATCAGCCCTCAACAACTTTTGAAAAAATCCCTAAGCCACGGGGTCACAATTTCAGCAAAAATCTGACTTTCGGGAAATCACTCAAAAATGCTGCCAAACGCTTGCAAATCCTCCCCTGAAAGGTTTGGCAGTCGTAAAAGAAGGCTTTTTATCACAGAACAAGAAATCAGCCCTCAACAACTTTTGAAAAAATCCCTAAGCCCCGGGGTCACAATTTCAGCAAAAATCTGACTTTTGCCAATTCACTCAAAAATGCTGCCAAACGCTTGCAAATGATCCCCTGAAAGGTTTGGCAGTCGAAACAGAAGGCTTTTTATCACAGGACAAGAAATCAGCCCTCAACAACTTAACCGGCGGAATAAGATTTTTTTGAAAAATCCCTAAGCCCCGGGGTCACAATTTCAGCAAAAATCTGACTTTTGCCAATTCACTCAAAAATGCTGCCAAACGCTTGCAAATGCTCCCCTGAAAGGTTTGGCAGTCGAAACAGAAGGCTTTTTATCACAGAACAAGAAATCAGCCCTCAACAACTTTTGAAAAAATCCCTAAGCCCCAGGGTCACAATTTCAGCAAAAATCTGAATTTTGCCAATTCACTCAAAAATGCTGCCAAACGCTTGCAAATGCTCCCTTGAAAGGTTTGGCAGTCGAAACAGAAGGCTTTTTATCACAGGACAAGAAATCAGCCCTCAACAACTTAACCGGCGGAAAAAGATTTTTTTGAAAAATCCCTAAGCCCCGGGGTCACAATTTCAGCAAAAATCTGACTTTCGGGAATTCACTCAAAAATGCTGCCAAACGCTTGCAAATGCTCCCCTGAAAGGTTTGGCAGTCGAAACAGAAGGCTTTTTATCACAGGACAAGAAATCAGCCCTCAACAACTTTTGAAAAAATCTCTAGGCCCCGGGGTCACAATTTCAGCAAAAATCTGACTTTTGCCAATTCACTCAAAAATGCTGCAAATCGCTTGCAAATGCTCCCCTGAAAGTTTGGCAGTCGAAACAGAAGGCTTTTTATCACAGGACAAGAAATCAGCCCTCAACAAATTAACCACCGGAAAAAGATTTTTTTGAAAAATCCCTAAGCCCCGGGGTCACAATTTCAGCAAAAATCTGACTTTCGGGAATTCACTCAAAAATGCTGCCAAACGCTTGCAAATGCTCCCCTGAAAGTTTTGGCAGTCAAAACAGAAGGCTTTTTATCACAGGACAAGAAATCAGCCCTCAACAACTTTTGAAAAAATCCCTAAGCCCCGGGGTCACAATTTCAGGAAAAATCTGACTTTCGGGAATTCACTCAAAAATGCTGCCAAACGCTTGCAAATGCTCCCCTGAAAGGTTTGGCAGTCGAAAAAGAAGGCTTTTTATCACAGAACAAGAAATCAGCCCTCAACAACTTTTGAAAAAATCCCTAAGCCCCGGGCTCACAATTTCAGCAAAAATCTGACTTTTGCCAATTCACTCAAAAATGCTGCCAAACGCTTGCAAATGATCCCTTGAAAGGTTTGGCAGTCAAAACAGAAGCCTTTTTATCACAGGACAAGAAATCAGCCCTCAACAACTTAACCGGCGGAAAACGATTTTTTTGAAAAATCCTTAAGCCCCGGGGTCACAATTTCAGCAAAAATCTGACTTTCGGGAATTCACTCAAAAATGCTGCCAAACGGTTGCAAATGCTCCCCTGAAAGGTTTGGCAGTCGAAACAGAAGGCTTTTTATCACAGGACAAGAAATCAGCCCTCAACAAGTTAACCGGCGGAAAAAGATTTTTTTGAAAAATCCCTAAGCCCCGGGGTCACAATTTCAGCAAAAATCTGACTTTCGGGAATTCACTCAAAAATGCTGCCAAACGCTTGCAAATGCTCCCCTGAAAGGTTTGGCAGTCGAAACAGAAGGCTATTTATCACAGAACAAGAAATCAGCCCTCAACAACTTTTGAAAAAATCCCTAAGCCCCGGGGTCACAATTTCAGCAAAAATCTGACTTTTGCCAATTCACTCAAAAATGCTGCCAAACGCTTGCAAATGCTCCCCTGAAAGTTTTGGCAGTCGAAACAGAAGGCTTTTTATCACAGGACAAGAAATCAGCCCTCAACAACTTTTCAAAAAATCTCTAAGCTCCGGGGTCACAATTTCAGCAAAAATCTGACTTTTGCCAATTCACTCAAAAATGCTGCAAATCGCTTGCAAATGCAACCCTGAAAGGTTTGGCAGTCGAAACAGAAGGCTTTTTATCACAGGACAAGAAATCAGCCCTCAACAACTTAACCGGCGGAAAAAGATTTTTTTGAAAAATCCCTAAGCCCCGGGGTCACAATTTCAGCAAAAATCTGACTTTCGGGAATTCACTCAAAAATGCTGCCAAACGCTTGCAAATGCTCCCCTGAAAGGTTTGGCAGTCGAAACAGAAGGCTTTTTATCACAGGACAAGAAATCAGCCCTCAACAACTTAACCGGCGGAAAAAGATTTTTTTGAAAAATCCCTAAGCCCCGGGGTCACAATTTCAGCAAAA